>NW_009649321.1:20943-21150 GCF_000708025.1 Charadrius vociferus | reverse complement strand
ACAGTGTAAGCTTCAAGGAATGTCGAAGGTCAAATTGTGTTTTGTGAATGTCTGAGTTATGTTGAGGGAGGAAAGAACTGTTGCTGAATGTACCGATAAGCAGGATTTTTGAGTAAAACATAGAAGTAGATAACTATGCGAGTGAACAGCTGGTGCTAGCCAATCATATAGTAGAGATGCTTGTTTGAACTATGCATGTAACCAATT
>NW_009649321.1:16407-17582 GCF_000708025.1 Charadrius vociferus | reverse complement strand
ATAAGCAGGACTTTGAGCAAAACATAAAAGAAGATAACTGTGTGCATGGACAGCTAGGGCTAGCCAATCATATAGTAAGGATGCTCGCTTGAACTATGCATGTAACCAATTGCTGCTTGAGTGTCGCGTGGCGCGGGAGAGAACTGTCTATAATAGCTGAGCTATCTGTGCAATAAAGTGGCATTTACCTTGATCATATTGGTCGTCGTGTATTTGTCCGAGCTTCCGCGTCAACAGTGGCCCTCCTCTGGACGTGCTCCAACAGGTCCATGTCCTTCTTATGTTGAGGGCTCCAGAGCTGGACGCAATATTCCAGGTGGGGTCTCACCAGAACAGAGGGGCAGAATCACCTCTCTTGACCTGCTGGCCACATTTCTTCTGATGCAGCCCAGGATATGGTTGGCCTTCTGGGCTGCGAGCGCACATTACCGGCTCACATTGAGCTTCTCATCCACCAGCACCCTGACGTCCTTCTCCTCAGGGCTGCTCTCAATCCCTTCATCCCTCTGCCTTTATTGATACCGGAGGTTGCCCTGACCCACGTGCGGGACTTTGCACTTGGCCTCGTGGAACTTCATGAGGTTTGCATGGGCCCACCTCTCCAGCCTGTTCAGGTCCCTCTAGATGGCATCGTTTCCCTCCAGCATGCTGACTGCTCTACACAGCTTGATGTCATCAGCAAACTTGCTGAGGATGCACTCGATCCCGCTGTGTTGCCAACAAAGATGTTAAATAGCACTGGTGCCAATACTGACCCCTCAGGAACGCCACTTGTCACTGATCTGCACTTGGAAATCGAGCCGTTGACCACAACTCTTTGAGTGTGACCATCTCTAGACAATTCCTTATCCACGGAGTGATCCATCCATCAAATCCATGTCTCTCCAATTTAGAACCAAAGATGTCATGTGGAATAGCGTCAAATGCTTTGCACAATTCCAGGTAGATGACATCAGTTGCTCTTCCCTTATCCACCAATGCTGTACCCCCATCACAGAAGGACACCAAATCTATCAGGCACAATTTGCCTTTAGTGAAAGCTATCACTGATCATCATCTTATTTTCCATGTGTCTTAACATAGTTTACAGGAGATCTGCTCCATAATCTTGCCAGGCACAGGGGTGAGACTGACAGGCCTGTAGTTCCACGGGTCTTCCTTTTTTCTTTTTTTAA
>NW_009649321.1:11996-15956 GCF_000708025.1 Charadrius vociferus | reverse complement strand
TTTCCTAACCTGATCCCTGGCTGCTTGGACAATTTCTCTTTATTCCTCCCAGGCTACCTGTCCTTGCTTCCACTCTCTGTAGGCTTCCTTTTTCTGTTTGAGTCTGTCCAGGAGCTCCTTGTTCATCCACACAAGCCTCCTGGTGTTTTTGCCCAACTTCCTCTTAGATTGGATGCATTGTTCCTGAGCTTGGAGGAGGTGAATATTAACCAGCTTTTTTGGACCCCTCTTCCTTCCAGGGATTTATCCCACTGTACTCTGCCAAGCAAGAGGCCAAAGTCTGCTCTCCTGAAGTCCAGGGTAGTGAGCTTGCTGTGCACCCTCCTTGCTGCCCTAAGGATCTCAAACTCCACCATTTCACGTTCACTGCAGCCAAGGCTACCCTTGAGCCTGACCACCAGCGCCTTCTTGTTGGTGAGAACAAGGTCCAGCATGGCACCTCTCCTTGTTGACTCCTCTATCACTTGGAGAAGGAAGTTATCATCAATGCATTCCAGGAACCTCCTGGATTGCTTATGCCCTGCTGTGTTGTCCCTCCAACAGATATCGGGGTGGTTGAAGTCCCCCATGAGGACCAGGGCTTGTGAACACGAGGCTGCTCCTATCTGTCTGTAGAGGGCTTCATCTGCTCAGTCATCCTGGTCAGGTGGCCTGTAGCAGACCCCCACTATAATGTCACCTGTCCCTGCCCTCCCTTTAATGTACATGAAGGACAAGGAAGTGATTGGAGTTAGGACCACTGAGATGATGAAGGGACTGGAATATCACCCATAGGAGGAAAGGCTAAGAGCACTGGGACTGTTCAGCTTGGAGAAGAGAAGGCTCAGGTGGAATCTCCTCAAGGGGTAGAGAAAAAAAAAGACAAAAAAAAGATAGAACAGCAGTGCCCATTGACAGGACAAAAGACAATAGGCACAAACACCGTAGATTCCTTCTCTGAACACGAGGAAACACATTTTTTTTTAGTATTATTGTGAGGTTGACAGAGCATGGGAACAGTTTGCCTAGAGAAATGGTGGAACCTATATTCTTGGAGGTCTTCAAAAGATAGCTGGACATAGTCCTGGGTGTTGTGGTTTAACTACAGTAGGCAGTAAAGCAGCACACAGCTGCTCACTCACTCCCTCTGGTAGATTGGGGGAGAGAATTACAAGAGGAAAAGTGAAAAAACTCATGGGTTGAGATAAAGACAGTTTAATAGGTAAAGCAAAAGCTGCATGTGTAAGCAAAGAAATAGAAGTAATTCATGTACTGTTTCTCATTGGCAGGAAGATGGTTAGCCATCTCCAGGAAAGCAGGGCTCCACCAGGCATAACTGTTACTTAGGAAGACAAACGCTGTAACTCCAAACATCCCCTCCTTCCCTCAGCTTTTAATGCTGAGCATGATGTCATATGGTATGAAATATCCCTTTGGTCATCTGTCCCAGCTGCATCCCCCTCCCAACTTCTTGTGCTCCCCCAGCCTATTTATTGGTAGGGCAGTGTGAGAAGCAGAAAGGGCCTTGACTCTGTGTAAGCACTGCTCAGCAATAACTAAAACATCCTTGTATTACCAACACTGTTTCCAGCACAAATCCAAAACATAGCATCATACTAGCTACTATGAAGAAAATTAACTCTATTCCAGCCAAAACTGGCACGTTCTCCACCCCTTACTCCATACTATTTACGTCATGCTCAGGTCCCACACTATAGCAACAAATCCTCATTAACCACCCCTTCCTCTGTAAAACATTAATCGAGTTCATTTGGTTTATGACTTCAGTCTCCATCTGTTATGGTATTCACTCAGGACAGGAGAGATAGTGTGTTGCATGGAGTTACTGGGCAGCAAAACCAGCTCAGGTCAGGTCACTGCTGCACTTGCACTGCTTCTTGTAAGGCTTGTCCGCCATTGGTTCAGGTGGCTCCTGCTGTAGTACTTCCTATAACATACAACTCAAATCATGGATTACAACAATTTAAAGGTATATCCATTAAAGTCTCCAACCCTGATCCCTTTGGACTAGGCCCTAAGGTTTAACATTACAATGAATTCCTCCTCTTGCCTCTAGCTTGGCTAACAGCAGAGGTTGCTGCTATAATACCTTCGACATATGACAGCCACACCGCTTGTGACATACAGCATCATGTAACACTGCCATCATACAACTCAAATAATGGATTATTTCCACCCAGGATTAAATCACCTTGAGGTACACATTGGACTTGCTCATCCTTCCGCATCATCCACTGTCCTGGTTCTGGCAGGGATGGGGTTAATTTCCCCAAGGAGCCGGCAGGGGACACAGGTATTCCATCCCATGTGACCCATGCCCAGGCAATAGGGGAGAGCTGGCCGGGGGAGGGGGCAGGAAGTGGCTGCTCAGAGTGGACTGGGGCAGTCAGGGTCCAGTCAGTGAATGGCGGTACTGTAATCGTGTTTGTATATTACTTTATTGGTGTTATTATTTTCTCTTCCCTTTGCTGTTCTGTTAAACTGCCTTTATCTCAACCCACAAATTTTGCCTTTTTCTTCCACTTTTCCCCATGGCTGTGGGGGTTGAGCAAGCGGTCGCATTGTTCTTTGTTGCCAGCTTAGGCCAAACGACAACACCCACCAAGTGCATCCAGGTCCTTAAGCAAAAACAATCCCACGAATAGGTTTGCCCTTTCCTGAGGAAGGTATAAACCAGACTATTTTTCCTAGTCGGTTCCTTATATGTACTACGGGGACCTTTTCTTCTTCCACAGTGTGCAGGGGTTTTGATTGGGCAGGGCCAGATCAACTTGCAGATCCTCTAGAGTTAACTAGAAAAGTGGCTTCAGCTAAATTTGCATCCCTGTGCTTGAATGTCCCAGCATCCATTGCTCTCAGTGTAGTTTTTAACAGTCCATTGTATTGTTCAATTTTCCTGGAGGGTGGTGCATGATAGGGGATGGGATACACCCATTCAATGCCATGCTCCTTGGCCCAGTTGTTCATGAGGTTGTTTTAAAATGAGTCCTGTTGTCTGATTCAATTCTTTTGGGGGTGCCATGTCACCATAAAACCTGATTTTCAAGGTCCAAGATAATATTCCATGCAATGATGGGTCACAGGGTGTATTTCCAACCATCCAGTAGTCGCTTCCACCATTGTAAGCATATGCTATTTGCCATGGGGGGTTCATGGTACTGTGATATAATCAATCTGAAAGGCTTCCCCATATTGATATTTCAGCCATTGTCCTCTATACCAAAAAAGCTTTAGCTGCTTGGTTTGTTTGATTACAGCGTGGGTTTTACATTCATGGATAACGCATGCAATGGCATCAATAGTAAAGTCCACCCCTTGGATCATGAGACTATTTGTATGTTCCACCCCTTCCTAGATGTCCTGATGTGTCATGGGCCCACCGAGCTAAGAACAGCTCACCCTTAAGTTTCCAATCCAGATCCACCTAATCCACTTCAATGCTAGCAGCCTGGTCCACATGCAATTGTTGCGATGTTCCTCAGTGACAAGACTCTTGGGTATATGAGCATCTATGTGATCTAATTTTACCACTAGGTTCTCCACCCAGGCAGCAATATCTTGCCACAATTCAGCAGCCCAGATGGGTTTACCACTGCACTGCCAGTTGCTCTGCTTCCACTGATGTAGCCATCACGACCAGAAAGCATTTGCCACCATACATGAGTCAGTATAGAGATAGAGTATCAGCCACTTTTCTCATTCAGCAATGTCTAAAGCCAGCTGGATGGCTTTTACCTCTGCAAATTGACTCAATTCACCTTGTCCTTCAGCAGCTTCTGCGACTCATCATGTAGGACTCCACACAGCAGCTTTCCACCTTCGATGTTTTCCCGCAATACGACAAGATCCATCAGTAAACAAGGCATACTGTTTTTCATTGTCTGAGAGTTCATTATATGGTGGGGCTTCCTCAGCACGTGTCACCACCTCCTCTGGTGGCATTCCAAAGTCTTTGCCTTC
>NW_009649321.1:8759-10971 GCF_000708025.1 Charadrius vociferus | reverse complement strand
GATACTGTCGTCGATGCACCGTGGCAGTAGCAATTGGCACCTGCTGATCTTCAACCCTCAGCAGTCCTACAACAGAAGGGTCATCTGAAAGACCGGGTAAGGTAGACAGCTGTGTAACGTCCTCAGTCTCTACAGCTGCTATACCAAAAGCCCACCGATACCCTTTTGGGTCTTTAAAATACCCTTTCTTGAGATAGTCTATGCCAAGGATGCACGGAGCATCTGGACCAGTAACAATGTGGTACTTCTCCTATTTATTAACAGTTAGTCTCTCCTCGGCCTCAAATACAGTCAGTTCTTGAGATCCGCCTGTCACTCCAGAAATAATGACAGCTTCTGCACCTTTATGATTTGATGGCATTAGGGTACACTGTGCACCAGTGTCCACCAGGGCTTTATACTTTTGTGGCTCTAACATGCCAGGCCATCGAATCCACACAGTCCAATAAACTCGTTTGTCCCTCTCCTCCTCCTGGCTGGAGGCAGGGCCCCTCTAATGTTGAGCATAGTACCTACAATTAGCAGATGAGTTCCTACCTGGACCAGAGGATCGCTCACCATAGACTGGAGCAGCCATCCTCCTGTAAGAATCCTTTCTTCTATCTCTTTTACCTTGCAACTCATGTACTCGTGTCTGTAGGGCTGAGGTAGGTTCTCCATCCCACTTCTTCATGTCTTCTCCATAATTGCAGAGGCAAAACCACAGGATATCTCAGAATGTGTTGTGTTTCTCTTGAGTTGGTCTCATAGGAGGGCATCTTTTCCTAATGTCTGCTACATGGGTCCATGCAGGGGAACAGTGGGATCTTTCCTCCATCCTGGACAGATTTGCAGACAGTTTTCATTTTTCTTAGCCATTTTCTTGGTAATTTTCTCAATCATTTTCTTGGGTTTTTTTCAGCCATTTTTTGGGGGTCATTTTCTCCGTTTTCTCAGCTAGCTTTTCCGCGGCTGAGACAGTGATGGGAGGAGAGAGACTATCTTCATACTGTCATACCTTGTTAGCCACTTCATTTACAGTTGGTGTCTTTGCTGAGGAAGTTTGTGCAGAGTGCACCATCAATGTATTCCCACACTTTGTCACCAATGGTCTGGCTAGGATCTGATGCCTGTCGTGGTTTGGGCGAAACTGGCCACTTGGATGAACGACAGATGCTCCCCCCTATCTCTCTTCAAAGAGAGAGGCAGGAGAGAGATTTATGAGATTAGAAGGAGCTAAACTACTTTAATGAAATATTAAAAATAAAATAAAAAGGAAATAATGAAACATATATAAAACTGGATCAAGCTCCCAGATGTCCTCCTCAGACGACGACCATTGAAGAAAGAGAGCAAGAGCTGACCCTTTGATCCCTCAGCTTTTATACTGAGCATGAGGCAGATGGGATTGAATACCCTGTTGGTCATTTTGGGGTCACCTGTCCTGTCCGCTCCTCCCCGCAGGTGGGACCCCACTATGCTTTTCCGCTTCCGACCCTCCAACGGGGCAAATAACAAAGGTGGCTGGCCTTGGTTGTTATAGCAATAAGTATAAGCAAGAGCCTCTCTGCATACCATGCCTGGGCATTAAGTATAAACATTGGTCTTATCACTCTGAGAGTGTGAACATTGTCTGCACAATATGCTGTTAATTTCAGTAGTTAAAAGAGGCCTAGCTAAGAAGTAAAGTTACTGAACAAAATTGGTTCTTGTTTTACCTCAAACCAGGACAGTTGTACCTCTTTGGAATAGCTGTGGCATTTTATTTTTTTTTTCCCAAAAACATTTTATCACTTTATCAGCATCCTGCAGTTGTTCGGGAGTGAAGTTCCAGAGCACTGGAAGTAAGAAGCTCTCTAGGTACCTGCCCATTTCTCCCACATGCTGTGCCACCCGTGACCATACTCTCATGGAACATGGGTCATATTCCTAAATTTCTTGTTTACCTTCGGAAAAAACAAAACAACGTTCCTAAGAAATACCAATAGAAGTATTTTAACTACCCAAGGACGTTCAAGATACTGAGATCACAGAATCACAGAATTCTCAGAGTTGGAAGGGACCTCTAGAGATCATCTAGTCCAACTCCTCTGCTAAAGCAGGATTGCCTAGAGCACATTACTCAGGACTGCATCCAGGCGGGTTTTGAAAATCTCCAGAGAAGGAGATTCCACAACCTCCCTGGGCAGCCTGTGCCAGTGCTCTGTCACCCGAACTGTAAAGAAGTTTTTCC
>NW_009649321.1:8202-8587 GCF_000708025.1 Charadrius vociferus | reverse complement strand
TCAGCCTTCTCTTCTCCAGGCTAAAGAGTCCCAGCTCTCTCAGCCTTTCCTCATAAGGGAGATGCTCCAACCCCTCAATCATCTTGGTTGCCCTTCGCTGGACTCTCTCCAGCAGTTCCCTGTCCCTCTTGAACTGGGGAGCCCCAAACTGGACACAGTATTCCAGTTGTGGCCTCACCAGTGCAGAGTAGAGGGGGAGAATGACCTCCCTCGACCTACTGGCCACACTCTTCCCTATGCAGCCCAGGATTCCATTGGCCTTTTTGGCAGCAAGGGCACATTGCTGGCTCATTGACAATTTACTATCTACCAGGACCCCCAGATCCTTCTCCTCAGAGCTAGTTCCCAGCAGGTCCACCCCTAACCTATACTGCTGCCTAGCATT
>NW_009649321.1:6473-7410 GCF_000708025.1 Charadrius vociferus | reverse complement strand
GAGAGTGGTCTAGCAATAACATCTGCCAGCTCTCTCAGCACTCGCGGGTGGATCCCATCAGGGCCCATGGACTTATGGATGTCCAGCTTGGCCAAGTGGTCTCTGACCCGGTCCTCCTCAACTGAGGGGAAACCTTCCTCTCTCCAGACCTTTCCCCTTGCCTCCAGGGTATGGGATTCGTGAGGGACAGCTTTAGCAGTGAAGACCGAAGAAAAGAAGGCATTCAGTAACTCTGCCTTCTCTGTGTCTTCCACCACAAGAGCACCCATCTCATTCATCAGTGGGCCTACATTTTCCCTAGTCTCCCTTTTCCTATTGATATACTGAAAGAATCTCTTCTTATTGTCTTTAACTGCAGTGGCCACGCTGAGTTCTGATTGAGCTTTGGCCCTTCTAATTTTCCCCCTAAGATGCTACTGTAATGAGGGAGAAAACATCACAGAAGGTAGTGAAGGTGCCATTCTGTATTTCCTCCACAAAAAACCTCTCGGAGAAAGAAATATAATTGTCTTCATGAGATACAGAGCCCAAATACCAGATTAAGCTTAAGGTCACTGTTTTAATAACAAATCTCCCAGGCAAAACATTACTAATCAGTACAGAGCACAGCAAACTGCAAAAGCCAACACCAGTCTGTAACATGTACAGAAGAAAAAAAAAAAAAAATCATGGCAGAGACCAGATAAACTAATATCAAGAACAGATGAATCAATATCACGATGCACATCTATTAACAGATATAAATTCCTTCTAATATTCTCTGTGGGAAAGTAATGGAAGATTGGCAAGGAGGATTGTAAACATGCTCAAGTGACTCACACCTGGGGTGCTGGACAACACATATATCACAATAATTGTTGTTCAGCCTTATGTGCTCACAAGTAGAACATCCGCACTTAGATAACATAAGCCTGGGATGGACTCAGGGACACCTTAT
>NW_009649321.1:5563-6179 GCF_000708025.1 Charadrius vociferus | reverse complement strand
GGGGGGGGGGCGGGAAGAGAAATGGAAAGTGAGGTGAAAGTGAGGAACTCACTCGTGGGTTGAGATAAAAACAGTTTAATAATTAAAAAAAAAATTGTGAGGAAAAAATAACAAAGAGAGTATGCTGGTTTCGGCTGGGGTAGAGTTAATTTTCTTCATAGTAACTACTGTGAGGCTATGTTTTAGATTTGTGCTGGAAACAGTGTTGGTAAGACAGGGATGTTGTACTTATTGCTGAGCAGTGCTTACACAGAGTCAAGGCCTTTTCTGCTCCTCACACCACCCCACCAGCAAGTAGGCTGTGAGTGCACAAGAAGCTGGGAGGGGACACAGCCAGGACAGCGGACCCCAACTGACTAAAGGGATATTCCATACCATATGATGTCATGCTCAATATATAAAGCTGGGGGAAGGAGGAGGGGACATTTGGAGTTATGATATTTGTCTTCCCAACTAACCATTACATGTGATAGAGCCCCGCTTTCCTCAAAATGGCTGAACAGCTGCCTGCTGACAGGAAGTAGTGAATGAATTCCTTGCTTTGCTTGCATGTGCAGCTTTTGCTTTACCTATTAAACTGCCTCTTATCTCAACCCACAAGTTTTCTCACTTTTAC
>NW_009649321.1:0-5520 GCF_000708025.1 Charadrius vociferus | reverse complement strand
GTAGCTGTGCGATACTTAGTTGCTGACTAACTAGTGTGTGCTTTAATAATAGGAAATTAGAATAGAGTTCATGCTTTACACAGACCTTCACAATGGTTCATGGTATGTTTTGACTAACTAGATCTTTATCAGTTGCCCTGGCAACCATGCTCAGAAAGAAAGAGATGTGCTGACCCAGAGATCAGCTGATATCTCTTCCCATCAAGCAGAGCAGGAGAAAGCCTAAAGTACCAGAGATATAAATCCCATTTGTAAGATTCAGATATCAGCCTGTGCTCTTAGCCAGCCCAGAATAGGACAAGCTTCAGAAGCCAGTTCAAACTTTCCCAAGAGAAAACACTAGCTTTTGATGGAACAAAAGGTTTGGTGCTTTTTAAAAAGCAGAAATGCCATGTCCTTTTGAATGAAAGGGGTCAGAGCATTCAGAAAAATAAGTCAGTTTTGAAACCATAGACATTAAAATCACAAAAAACTTGGATTTGTCAAAACAAGAGACAAAATTCAGTGTTTGCAAGCTGTGAAGTTCCCAGACTGAAAGAATATGTAAGTGTAAAAATCACACATGAAATACAACAGATAAAAATCTCATCCCCATTACTGTTCTTTCAATGTATCACCAAGTATACCACCTTTTTAATATTTAACCATCCATGATGTTTGTACAGGCTAGAGATCATTAACTAGCAGCCACTGTGTTTCAGATCTGCAGAGCAGATGAGACTTCTCACAAGGAGTCACAGCCCCCACCCCCCCGCCACTCTCCCAGGAGACAGTCCTCTTTTTTACAGCCTGACTTTGTGGTGCAGAAAAGATTTCTAATACCCCTTGCCTTCTTATAAGAAAAAACACACAGCCCTTGCAGGCTAGCCAGCCCTTGCCTTCTCTTCCACAGACAGGCTGGCACCCAGAGTCACCACAGACCCAAGACAGGGGAAACATTATGACCATATTCATGCTAAAGCCTTTCCTATATTTTCTATTCAGCCACAACAAGAGCCAGGGTTGAAACCTCACTCACGAGCAGGTCTCAGACCAAGCTTTCCTGTGCTAGCCACAGCTCCCCTTTGCTCTACTACTTCCTCTTGTCCAAAAGGAATAAAAAAAAAAGATACTATTGTCTCCTTTTTCTGATCTGCAAAGCACCACCTCCCCCCTAAGCTGAAGTAAACACAGGAGCCCAGTCCCACCACCTACCAACATAATTCTCCATGTTACCGTTCAGGCAAAAAACAACTATTGTTTCAGAGTTTCTGCTTTTCTCCATCTCAAGTCTATCTTCCTCCAAGGAAGCTTTGAAATTCAACAGTTACAGAAACACAAAAGGAGAAAAGGCTTCTACCCCATCAGATTGCTCTCCACCCCTTTCCTGCAAGACAGGGACATTTAAGGGCATTTTCAATATCTGCCTTCTTCAGAAGAAAACAACCACATTTCCCTTCCCCCAAGACCATGCTGTAGCCCCCTTCCAGCTGTATCTAAATAGGGCTAAGTGGCTTTCAGCTGGTGCAGATTAACTGGAGGGGTAGTTGCTGATCTATAGCAGACTGTGTAGGGCTGGCTCTACAGGAGGAGCCAGCCAACCAGCCAGCCAGCCTGCCTGTGAGGTTCCAGCAGCACCAGATCTAGCACAGCTTGTGTGGCTGCCAAAACTAACAAAAATATTTTGTTTAGCATGACAGGTACACATAAACAGCAGTGCATTAAATCAACCATTCAAACCAGCCTTAAGTAGCACAGACAGATGTATCCCTCTCTAGTGTATGACCAGATTTTTGGTGTCTACAGAAACAAGTGATTAGGTGACTAATTAAAGCTCTCAAAATTGTTTCCAATTAGAATAATTAAGAAAAAAAAAATAAAGTATTCAACAAATAGCAGCAACTCCTCTGTAGGACTTAGCGCTAAAATTTGTTTGCTGTTCTGACTTTGGTGGAAGACAGATTTTAGTATTTCTTCCCATCCTGTTTCCAACCGAGATGCGATTTATACTGTCAAAGGGGTTACTTAAATCAATTTTCCAAGAGGAGCAAATTGTGCAGTAAGTATGATTGTTTCCATAGGCATAGCTCCCTGAATTATTTGCCATCAGAACAATATTCACCAGAAGCAAAGTTTTAAGCACAGACCCCGTTACAGTTTTCACCAATTTCATCACTATCTAGGTGATACTGGAAGAGAATCAGATTTACATGGTCTCAGCCAGCTGCAAACTCCTACTGTGTCCACCAGGTTTTCCAAGTCTGATCCATCCTCCTTCTGTGCTCTCAAAGACCAGAGTTAATTCATTACAGCTCAAGCATTGTCTTTATCTAACCCCCTTGTGTGCCATGACCAGTAGTCACTGGTTGGCTCTAAGTGGTCAAAGAACAGGTGCTAAAGGCACCACTGAGACTCTGAGGTTTCTGACCACTGTTTGGAGTGAAGAGAACCTGGAGTGGCTGGTGAAGTTATTGCTTTCCTGCCTTTCACAAAGCAGCAGCTGAACCATCTTAATTTACCTTGAGGTCTCTTACAGTAAAACCAATCACCAATTTTGACTTGCCTCAAAATACTGCACTGCAAATTACAAATGAGAACTTGCAATTCAGCTGCCTATACATTAGGGCTGAGCTGACACTTTGAGGTTGTAATCTCAGCAGCCTCTGCAAGGCATCTCCACACATGAATCAGAGCACAAACAAAGCATTTTAGAAATCAAATACACAGATTTTGCTTCAAGTAATAGATAAGCAAACCTTACAGTATTTCCTGACATTTGTTACTGACCTATTTGACCCACTGTCATGTAAATACTTTGGATTTTTTTCTACACCCACAACCTAGAATTTATGTTTCCTGGCATCCAGATTACTGTGCTTTCTTTAAATGGTACTATTTTCTAAAGTGTTAATTTTCTCTTCTTTTAGTTTTTTATGATAAACTTACTACATTATTTCTATATTTCCATGCTTTTTTCCTAGGGGTGATCTCAGGGTTCTTTAAAAATAATAAAATGTGGGTATTAAGGAGAACTT
Source organism: Charadrius vociferus (assembly GCF_000708025.1). Taxonomy (NCBI): domain Eukaryota; kingdom Metazoa; phylum Chordata; class Aves; order Charadriiformes; family Charadriidae; genus Charadrius; species Charadrius vociferus. Next base: position 2,506 of record NW_009649321.1, on the reverse strand, counting down.
GCAGAGGGGATTCCAGTACATTCAATCCACTGTATCTCTATACTATCATCAGACCCATCAATGTATGTCCTTGGAAGTTTTCAAGACTAGACTGGACAAAGCCTTGAGTGACCTGGTCTGATCTCACAGCTGACTGTACATTGAGCTGGATGTTAAACTAAAGATCTTCTGAGATCCCCTGCAACCTTGATTATTCTGTGATTTTGTCTTTTTGTCATGGTCATTTCCATGACATCTGAGCATTAAGATGACTCGTGCAATAAGCCCCATGACTAACATCTGTCACATATTGTTTGTTTTCTTCTCACTCCCCACAGAAGAAGTAGGGGAGGGTCTGGTATCAGTAGAGTGTTTTTAATTTGTTTGTTTGTTTAGCATGCACATTGCTATGTGTTTACAACAGAAAACAGAAGGTCAGAGTAATGCTTCATGGAATCAGAGTGGAAGGCATAATGACTACATCAGTCCTCAGAAATAGCAGGAGTTCCTCAGACACCCTGGTAAGATCTTGCCTCTTACTTTGTGCTACAGGAGCACAGATGGATATGGTTTTCCTCTTGAATTTCTTTCTCTCAGGCTTAGGAAGGCTGATTCAGAATTCAACAGGGAACCAGTATAGACAGTAAGGCTACGTCTAACACGCTCATGGTGCAATGTGTGCTCACAGCCCAGAAGGCCAACCGTATCCTGGGCTGCATCAAGTGTGGCCAGCAGGTCAAAGGAGGTGATTCTGACCCTCTACTCTGCTCTTGTGAGACCCCACTTGGAGTACTGCTTCCATCTCTGGAGCCCCCAACATAAGAAGGACATGGACCCGTTGGAGTGGGTCCAGAGGACGGCCACGAAGATGATCCAAGGGCTGGAGCACCTCTCCTATGAAGACAGGCTGAGACAGTTGGGGCTGTTCAGCCTGGAGAAGAGAAGACTCCGGGGAGACCTTATAGCAGCCTTCCAGTATCTGAAGGGCACCTACAAGAAGGCTGGAGAGGGACTTTTTACAAGGGCATGTCGTGATAGGACAAGGGGGAATGGCTTCAAACTGTAAGATGGTAGATTTAGAATAGATATTAGGAATAAATTTTTCACTCTGAGGGTCGTAAGGCGCTGGAACAAATTGCCCAGGGAAGTTGCGGAGGCCCCATCCCTGGAAGCATTCAAGGCCAGGTTGGTTGGGGCTTTGAGCAGCATGGTCTAGTGGGAGGTGTCCCTGCCCACGGCAGGGGGCTTGGAGCTGGATGATCTTCAAGGTCCCTTCCAACCAAAGTTATTATCTTTGGTTCATTTCCTTTTAATAAAGAGAGAGAATCCTTTAAAATCCCGTCTGCCATTTTCTTCTGTAGGTCTTTCAACAGGCACAGAGGAACAAAAACAATCATATCAGCTTTTTAGCACTCTCTTAAGTTTATCGCTATCATAAGTACATGTTATTACCAGTATTGACCTTAGTAAGAAGGCTATGAAATGTTTTTAAGTTTAATTTATTGTTGACAAAAACAATGCCCATTGTTTACTGGCCAATTAACCGCTACAAATGCAAGCTGAAACATTTTCTTGTTTTCCCATGCATGTTACCAGCTGATTTGAAAGACTCTGAAAAGTATTCTGGAAATAGCTGTTGTGAAAGAGTGGAATACACCTCACTCAAAAGAGAGAAGCAGCAATATGTTTTATTGAGGTAAAAATAATAATTTGACAGAGTTCAATAAATTTGATGGAATTTAACAAAGTTTAACAGTGGTTTACCAAGGTTCAATAAGTTTTATGGCAAGGTTCACCTTATTAATTACTGCATGGAAGAAACATGCAAAGGAAAATTGAGTTATAATCAAGTTAGAATGATTCATACAGAGAACAGAAACGCAAAGGGTAAGGAAGACCCTCCCGTTGAGTCACGAGGTTCAGAGTGGAGCCCTTGGCTTTCTGAACTCCTGATGGAGCTTAGGTGCGGCCAGGTTTAATTTTAGTCTCAGATTTGGACAATGGTTTATGTCTAATGGAATTATCTATACATAGTTTATAATAATTAATATTTAATAGCTACATGGATTAGTACTGTTTCATTAGTATTAGTTCAGCATGCTATCAGTCACTTACAAAAGATCTGCCGTTGGTTAAAGTCTCTCTGCCTGGAGGAGGAACCTTGAGCTCAAGGAGAGATTGTGGAAGCAGCTGAAGTAGTAACGGTGCTCGTTGTCTGTGGGAGAATTTTTAGAGATCAATGGTCACCCTGTGAGCACCCCAAGCACTGAGGACTTGTTGACAACAGTGTAAGCTTCAAGGAATGTTGAAGGTCAAATTGTGTTTTGTGAACGGCTGAGGGAGGAAAGAACTGTTGCTGAATGTACCGATAAGCAGGATTTTAATTAAAACATAGAAGTAGATAACTATGCGAGTGAACAGCTGGGGCTAGCCAATCATATAGTAGAGAAGCTCGCTTGAACTATGCATGTAACCAATTGCTGCTTGAGTATCATGTGGTGCAGGAGAAAACTGTCTATATTAGCTG
>NW_009649320.1:4245317-4285063 GCF_000708025.1 Charadrius vociferus | reverse complement strand
CTGTATGTGCTGTGTGATGGCACTCAGTATGATCTGCTCCATAACTGTTCCTGGTACAGAGGGCAGACTGACAGGTCTGTAGCACTGTGGATCTTCCTTACGACCCTTCCCGTAGATGGCATCACATCTGCTAAGCTCCAGTCAACTGGGACCTCCCTGGTTAGCCAGGGCTGCTGGTAAACGGTTGAACATGTGTTGGTGAGCACTTCCACCAGCTCCCTCAGCATCCTTGGGGGGATCCTATCTGGCTCCATAGACTCGTGAGTGTCTAACCGTTTCCCCTTGGATTATGGGGGCTTCATTCTGCTCCCTGTCCCTGTCTTCCAACTCAGGGGCCTGGTAACCCGAGAACAACTGGTCTTACTGTTAAAGACTGAGGCAAAGAAGGCATTAAGTACCTCAGCCTGTTCCTCCTTTGTCACTATGTTTCCCCCTGCACCCAACAATGTATGGAGATTATCCTTAGCCCTCCTCTTTATGGAAACACTTTTTAGTGTCTTTTATGACAGTAGCCAGATTAACTTCTAGTTGGGCTTTGGACCTTCTAATTTTCTCCCTATATAAACTCACAGCATCACTGGAGCCATCCTGAGTGGCCTGCACCTTGTTCAAGAGGTCATAATCTTTCTTTTTTTCCTGAGTTCCAGCCAAAGCTCTCTGTTCAGCCAGGCCGGTCTTCTTCCCCAGCAGCCTGACTTTCGGAACATGGTGATGACCTGGTCCTGCACCTTTAATATTTCCTTCTTGAAGAATGACCAGCCGTCCTGGACTCCTTTATCCTTCAATGGACTCCTTTGCCCTTTAAGACTGCCTCCCAAGGGACTCTGTCAACCAGGCTCCTAAACAGGCCAAAGTCTGCCCCCCAGAAGTCCAAGGCAGCAGTTCTGATTACCACAGTCCTTGCTTCTCCACAAATCAAAAATTCTGTCATTTCATGATCGCTATGCCCAGGAGGGCCTCCAGCTGCCACATGACCCACAAGTCCTTCTCTGTTCACAAAATACAGGTCCAACACGGGTACCTTCCCTAGTTGGCTTACTCACCAACTGTGTCAGGAAGTTATCGCCCACACACTCGAGGAACATCCTAGGCTGTTTCCTCTCTGCTGTATTGTATTTCCAGAAGACATCTGGTAAATTGAAGTCCCCCATGAGAACAAGGGCTAGTGATTGTGAGACTTCTCCCGGATGCTTATGGAGTATTTCATCTTTCTCTTTATCCTGGTTGGGTGGTGCGTAACAGACTCTCACCATGGTATCTGCCTTGTTGGCCTTTCCCTTGATTCTTACCCATAAACACTGGACCTTTTCATCACAATCAAGCTTTAGACAGACAAAATATTCCCTAACATACTGGCCTACCCCTCCACCTCTCCTTCCTTGTCTATCCCTTCTGAAAAGTTTATAGTCATCCATTTGAGCAACTGATGTCATCTACCTGGACTTGTGCAAAGCATTTGACACCGTCCCACACAATATCCTGGTCTCTAAATTGGAGAGACATGGATTTGACAAACAGACTACTCGGTGGATAAAGAACTGGCTGGACAGTCGCACTCAAAGATCTGCAGTCAACGGCTTGATGTACAAGTGGAGACCAGTGACCAGTGGCATTCCTCAGGGGTCAGTACTGGGACCGGTACTGTTCAACATCTTTGTCGGTGACATGGACAGTGGGGTTGAGTGCACCCTCAGCAAATTTGCCAATGATATCAAGCTGTTTGGCGAGGTAGACACACTGGAGGGGAGGGATGCCATCCAGAAGGACCTGGACAGGCTGGAGAGGTGGACCCAAGCCAACTTCATGAAGTTCAACAAGGCCAAGTGCAAGGTCCTACATCTGGGTCAGGGCATTCCCAAGCATAACTACAGGCTCAGCAGGGAATGGTTGGAGAGCAGCTCTGAGGAGAAAGACCTGGGCGTGCTGATTGACCAGAAGCTCAACATAAGCCAGCAATGTGCTATGGCAGCCCAGAACGCCAACCATATCCTGGGCTGCATCAGAAGAAGTCTGGCCAACAGGTCAAAGGAGGTGATTCTGCCCCTCTACTTCACTCTCGTGAGACCCCACCTGGAGTACTGCTTCTAGCTCTGGACTCCCCAATGTAAGAAGGACATGGACCAGTTGGAGTGGGTCCAGAGGAGGGCCATGAGGAGGATCCAAGGGCTGGAGCACCTCTCCTATGAGGAGAGGCTGAAAAAGTTGGGGCTGTTCAGCCTGGAGAAGAGAAGGCTCCAGGGAGATCTTATTGCTGCCTTCCAGTACCTAAAGGGGGCCCACAGGACAGCTGAGGAAGGACTTTTTACTAGGGCATGTAGCGATAGGACAAGGGGGAATGGCTTTAAACTGGAAGAGGGCAGGTTTAGATTAAACATTAGGAAGAAATTTTTTACTTTAAGGGTGGTAAGGCACTGGCACAGGTTGCCCAGAGAGGTTGAGTATGCCCATCCCTGGAGGTATTCAAGGCCAGGCTGGACGTGGCCTTGGGCAACCTGGTCTAGGGGGAGGTGTCCCTGTCTATGATAGGAGGGTTGGAACTCAATGATCTTCAAGGTCCCTTCCAACCTAAACCATTCTATGATTCTGTGATTCTGTGATTGCAGCCATCCAGTTGTGTGTCATCTCATCATGTTTCTGTGATGGTGATTATATCATAGTTTTCCAGCTGCACAATGGCTTCCAGCTCTTCCTGTTTGTTGTCCATGCTGCATGCACTGGTGTAGATGCATGTCAGTTGGGTTATTGATCCCGCCACCTTCTTGAGGGAAAAAGCTCTAATTCCCAAGTGACAGTTCTCAGGCACTTCCATGGTTTATAACACATCAATAAGTCTTGCATCTTTGCTGATACTAGGATTTCAATCCCCTACCTCCACTGAGATGGAAGACCAAAGGAGCTTGCTACCACACTGTCCCCTAAACATTGGCGTGCTGCCCCCAGGCTTATATCTAGTGAGCCTGGTTTTATCCCTTTCCCCCTTCAAATCTAGTTTAAAACTCTTTCAATGATGAGCCCTGCTAATACCTGCGCAAATATCCTTTCCCCTTTTTGAGACAGGTGTAGCCCATCTGTCACCAGCAGGCCTACTGTTTTGTAGACCGACCCATGATCAAAAAACCCACAATTTTGCTGTTGACACCAGGCTCTCAGAGCCAGGTATTGATCTGCTGGGTCTTCCTGTTTTTTTCCTCATCGTTCCCTGCAACTGGAAGGACAGAGTAGAACACTACTTGTGCTCCTGATCCCTTAACCAGTCATCCCAAGGCCCTAAAGTCTCTGTTGATTGCCCTTGGACTTCTTGCTGCAACTTTGTTGCTGCCTATCTGAAAAATCAATAATGGATAACAATACAAGGGCCATACCAGGGTAGGAAGTTTTCTCTTCATGTCTTTAACCCGGGCTCCAGGGACGCAGAAGACTTCCCTCAGAAGTGGGTCTGGTCTGCATACTGGGCCTTCTCTTCCCCTCGGGAGAGAGTCTGCTATGACAATAAGCCATCTTTTTTTCTTTATGGAAGCAGTTTTGACGCATTGTGTAGACCAGCTTAACCTTGGCAACACCTTCAACTTAGATTAACCATAGTCCTTACCATTGTTCAGTTCCATTCGCAGAGCCTCATACCTATTATGCAAGAGCACCTGGGAAGATGGAATTCCTGTTTGCAGGTTGAAATAACTCCTGGAAAACATCCACAGGAGTGGATGGCACATGCCTGATTTCCCTTTTTATCTGTTGCTCTCACAGACAGTTTGCCAACAGAAGCAAACACATATTTTTGGTACCTTGCATGCTTTATCCCGCAGAGAGCAGTAGCAGCCACCAGGGAATGGCAGGAGCAGAAGTAATATATTACATTTAAGGCTGGGTCTGAGACTTGTATCCATGTCTGCCATCACTCACAGAGGCAGATTTTATGATGTTGCCATTTTAGATTTTTCTGGCTTAAGAACTTGATATGGTAGATGTTGTTTCCTCTTTTAGTAGCCCCTGGAGTGTCTCAGATATTACTTTATGTTATTGATAGCAGACGCGGCCACAGTCTTTGTGGTATATGGGATGTTTCTGGTGAAAATGCTATCATTTACTGTTAAATCTAATTTGAGAAAAGAAACCAACTGCCTCACACATTGTGTATGTAGTAGAAAAATAAAGGAACCAAGCACTAATAGCTCAAAATAATGAAAGTAGTAGGTTTCCTTCTATGGAATCATAAACTGCTCAGTTGCAAACCCTCTAAATTGTGCCCAAGCTCTCCAGACACCAGAGGTCTTTGAAAGGTCCCATTGTGAATTTTTCTGCTGTGAAACACAATAAAGTAATGTTCTAAAAAACAATGAAACCAATCTATTTCAAAATTTTTAACACAGTAATAAAAATACATTTCATTTCCTTTATGGCTCAAGCTTAGCTGTCACTGCCATACAGAGACTCAGTCTGGAAGTCCATAACCAGTCTTATGTTCTACTAGGGAAGCTTCTGCACTAAATCATATAAATTATTGACAGTAGGTGCAAGCAAACTCTTTGACTTTGCATTCTTACCTTCCATTCCTTGTAGCCCTTCAAAGGTTATTAAAAGGCATCACAGGCATTTGAATCCAATCCATTTACTTCTTGTAATACTTTCCCATAAATACGATCTTGACAAAAAGCCACAGAGTTTTTAATTATTGCATTTTCCCAAGAGAAGGCAGTTATCCTGATGATGAAAATTAGATATAAACCAGTCCAAATCTAAGTGTCCCCCAACACCACTTGAGTTTCATCTGTGATTAGACCAGAAATTAGACCAAACCTTTAATGAGGGTCTGAAATATTCAGATAATATTTTATTTTTATGTATGCAGATTTTCCTTATGGGTTCCAGATGGAACTGCAAATGATGAAACGCCAACAGTGTTTGTTTTAGTATTTCAGAACCAAAAGCAGAAGTTCTAAATTTCCCAAGAAAATCTCTTCTTGTAAGATCCCCAGATTTGTTCTAAAACTCAAGCTATTCAAAGAGTTCAGCTGAACTTTGTCTACTCATCAAAATTTACTATATTTAGATGAATAGAATGTAAACAAAGAATATTTATAATTTTACCTATTTTAATGAAAACCCACGTCAACTGTGTTTTCAGTGGCAACCAGGATGAAAAGAGAAAAAATGAGACATGGAAGGCTTGGAAAGATGTGTGAGGGGAGAAATGAGAATACTGAAACTTAATTTTAGTAGTAAAGTTCTGGTAGATATAGGGAGGAAAAATGCTCTGTGTGTCGTGGTGGTTGAAATCCATATTATTAAGACTTTTGGTAACTTTAATAGGTGCTGGATCACATTCTTAGTGAACAGGTAGAAATAGAAAGAGATATATAAAAGTACTACCATCTGCATTGAAATCAGTTATCACTGAACAAAAGTGTTCAAGATCCAAAAATGCACCAATGCAAAAATTTGACAAAACCAGCCTATCAGGCAGTTTGGCACTTTAGCATCTCATCCTAAGTGCTAGCAGTTACTTAGAGAAATTAAGCTTGGAAGTCCAATTAATGATGTACTTTATTATATGAGCTGAGAATGAAGCTTTTTATGAAAGTATGTGAATAGCTTTCCACTTTCTTAAGTTGAGGAACTGGAAAAGCCAGAAAAATTATGTCTATCAGCACAGCTTTGTTGCCTTTGTATGGTACATCCACCTACTTACTCAAAAGCGAAAAAGTATGTGCAAATATAAATAAACCAGAGTTAATTTGGTGCATGTAACCTTGTTAACCATTTTAAAAACATGATAAGGTATTGCACCCTGAGAGTGAATCAAGAAATGAATGTATACCTCTTAAAATATAGGAATACCATGTTCCCAAGAAAACTTTAATAGGGCATGACTGTGTAATTTGTTCTTTATAACTCTTAATTCTGTTCATGCTTTGTCTAGAAACTGGACTACCTTCCATTTGCTCTTTGTAACTTGAAATAATTAAAAATCCATTATACTTACCTCTCTCCAATGACAGTACATAAATTAAGCCTCAGCAGTGTTGAAACACATGCAAAAAGTGATATGACCCTTTCAAAGTGTCACATATTTGCAATGCAAATTTATCCTGGGCGATGAGAAATTCAGCAAATATTTTTCATTTAGAACTCAATCTTTTACAGCTAAGTAGTGTTCATTTGTTGATTCACAGTTCAGAAGTTACTGAGGTGTTTATTTTTGTTAATCAAATGTGAGCTTCTCCAGTTATTTTTATACTCCAGAACTCCCAGTAGTCAGCCTCAAAGATGCCTCAGTGCCTCTCAGCACTGAGAGCTGCAGAAATATGCAGCCAGGCTTTCACTTTAAAGAGTGTCCATTTTCAGTAACCCAACAAGATGTAACACAAAGCCAATTCTGCTAAGTGTATGATGAAACCTTTTTTCCTCTTTTGTGTTTACATATTTCTATTATAATGCGGGAAATAAAAATTGACCTAACATAGTGCTCCTCAGATCTCCTTGACTCAAACCTAGTAACAGCTGATTGAATCGAGCCTTGCAATTGTGAAGTTACATGTATCTAGGACTCAAAAAAAGGAAAATGTGCTTGTAATCAGCCTAGGTCAGATGTATGCATAACTTTTTGTAAGCTTCTGATATTATCTCCCTGTCTTGATTAGTGCTTTTCGGGTTTAGTTTTATCACATGAAAAAAATTATTCTTCTAAGCTTTTCTGAAGATGCTGCATGATTTTTCTTCTTCTCATTCTCAAACCTTGGTGAGTACTATAAGGCGTGTACTGAAAATAATAATAGAAACATGGCTGGAAGCAACTTCTAGAAGTCATGTAGTTGAACCTCTACTTCAAAGCCACAGCCAGGTCATACAGGGCTTTGCCCAGCGGTCAGGAAGTTCAAGGCATGACTGGAGCTGAACTTGGCAAGGGACACAAAAAATTATAATAAGGGCTTCTACGGGTATGTCAGCCAGAAAAAGAAGGTCAGAGGAAGCATACCCCCCATGATGAGCAAGACCGGCAAACAGGTAACTAAGGACAAGGAGAAGGCTGAGGTACTCAACAACTTCTTTGCCTCAGTCTTCACTGGCAATCTCTCTTCCCATACCTCCAGTGGATGGAACAACAAGGCAGGGACTGTGGGAGAAAAGTCCCTCCCACTCTAAGAGAAGATCGGGTTCATGACCAGATGAGAAACATGAACACACAGGTGTCTATGGGACCTAATGAGATATCCCAGAGTCCTAAGGGAATTGGCTAATGTAGTTGCCAAGCCAATCTTCATGATATTTGAAAAGTCATGTCAGTCAGGTGAAGTCCCTGGTGGCTGGAAAAAGGAAAATACTGCACTCATTTTTAAAAAGGGTAGAAAGGAGGACCCTGGGAACTACTGACCTCATTTCTGTGCCTGGGAAGATCATGGAACAGATCATCCTAGAAGCTGTGCTAAGGCACATGGAGGACAGGGAGGTGATTTGAGACAGCCAGCACAGCTTCACTAAGGGCAAGTCTTGCCTGACCAACCCAGTGGCCTTCTAGGATGGAGTGACGCCATCAGTGGACAAGGAAAGAGATATGGATGTCATCTATCTGGACTTCTCTAAGGCCTTTGACACAGTACCGCAAAACATCCTTCTCTCTAAATTAGAAATGGATTTGACGGGTGGACTGTTCAGTGGATGAGGAATTGGTTGGATGGTACATCCAGAGTGTGGTGATCAATGGCTCAATGTCCAGATGGAGATTGGTGGTGTCCCTTAGGGGTCTGTACTGGGACCAGTACTGTTCACTATCTTCATCAATGATGTAGACAGTGGGATCAAGTGCGCCCTTAGCAAGTTTGCAGATGACACCAAGCTGAGTCATGTGGTTGACACGCCTGAAGGATGGGATGCCATTCAGAGGGACCTGTACAAGCTCAAGAAGTGAATGTGAGGTTCAACAAGGCCAAGTGCAGGGTCCTGCACCTGGCTGGGGCAACCCCTGGTATCAATACAGGCCGGGGGATGAAGAGATTGAGAGCAGCCATGTGGAGAGGAACTTGGGGGTACTGACTGCCGGCTGGACAAGATCTGATAATGCGTGCCCAGAAAGCCAGATGTATTTTGGGCTGCATCAAAAAAGCGTGGCCAGAAGATCGAGGAAGGTGATTCTGTCCCTCTACTCTGCTCTGGTGAGACCCCACCTGGAGTACTGCATCCAGCTCTTGAGCCCTCTGTGCAGGAAAGACATGGACCTGTTGAAGAAGGTCCAGAGGAGGGCCACAGAAATTATCACAGTGCTAGAACACCTGTCCCACAAGGAAAGGCTGAGAGAGTTGGGATTGTTCAGCCTGGAGAAAAGCAGGCTCCAGGGAAACCTTATTGCACCCTTTCAATACTTAAAGAGGGCTTATAAGAAAGACAGACTTTTTAGCAGGGCTTGTTGCAATAGGACAAGAGGTAATGGTGTTAAAGATGGTAGATTTAGACTAGATATAAGGAAGAAATTTTTTACAAAGAGGGTGGTGAAACACTAGAACAGGTTGCCCCATCCCCAAAAACATTCAAGGTCACCTTGGACAGGGCTCAGAGCAATCTGATCTCATTGAACATTTCCCTCCTTATTGCAGAGGAGGTTGGACTAGATGACCTTTAAAGGTGCCTTCCAACCCAAACACTTTGATGAGTCTATCATTCTATGATTCTGTGAAGATCCCACAGTTACTTTATGTAATTGGTTCCCATGCCCTGCCCTCCAACTGTCTTTTTTTGGCAATTATATAAATAATTAGAATTTTCCAATTTTTTGCCTGCTTTCCACTCAACTGTTCTTTTTCTCACTATTTGTTACTAACAGAGATGGCATTCTCATATTAAAAGAGAAAATCCATCAAGTTCCTGGAATGCGTAGAGGACTGCTTCGTCATGCAAATGTTGGATGTGCCAACAAGGAATGAAGCACTGCTGGACTTGCAACTCACAAACCAAGAAAACCTGCTCTGTAATATCTTGGTTAGTGACAGCCTTGGCTTCAATGATCGCAATATTGTGGAGTTTGTTGTCCTGCTGAGCATGCTGAAGGTTAGTACTAAGATGCAGGTTTTAGATTTCAGAAGAGCAAACTTCAGCTCTCTCAGAGCTCAGCTGGGAGACATTCCGTGGGAAGCTTCCATGGAGGATAAAGGAACTGCCAAGTCCTGGGAGTTTTTCAAGAACACAAAACCAGTTAATTCCCCTTAAAGGTAAGGGAAGAAGGCAGAGCAAGACATCTGTGTCTTAACTGACCGCTTCTGAGTCTGCTCAAAACCAAAAGAGAAGCATACCAGAGATGGAAAAGTGGACAAATACCAATTGAGAACTATAAGGGCATTGCCAGGGTGTGCAGAGATGCAGTTAGAAAAGCAAAAGCTCAGCTCGAATTGAAATTGCCCAGAGATGTCAAAAACTACAAGAAAGGGTTCTTCATGTATGTAAACAACAAGCAGAAATAGGAGAAAAATACTGGCCCACTGTTAAACAGGAGAGGTGAATTAGTCACCATCAACGCTGAAAAGGCAGAGCTCCTCTACATTTTCTTTACCTCTGTCTTTACCAGCACTGGTGGGCCCCAGGCCTTGGGAACAAAAATCCAGGTTGATGCAAACACAGACCCACTATCAGTGAAGGAAGAGTCGGTATGCAAACTATTACAGGAGCTTGACCCCTACAAATTGATGGGCCCTGATGTTATCCTCCCAAGGGTGTTAAGAGAGCTGGCTAACATCATTGTGACACTGCTCTCCATAATCTTTGAGAAGTCATGCAGATCGGGGGATGTCCCAGAAGACTGGAAGGCAGCTAATGTCACCCCCATCTACAAGAAGGGCATAAAGGAGGACCCAGGAAATTATAGGCCCATCAGTCTTGCTTCAGTCCCTGGGAAAGTTATGGAACAAATCCTCCTGGAGGCTATCACAAGTCAAATGAAGCTCATGACTGGGAAAAGCCTGCACAGATTCACCAAAGGCAAACCATGCTTGACAAACCTGATCACCTTCTAGGACAAAGTAACCTGCTCAGTTGATGTGAGTCTGGCGGTGGACATGGTTTACCTGGATTTCTTCAAGGTTTTCAATACAGTTTCCCACAGCCTCCTCCTATAAAAACTGATGTGTTAGAGTCTAGACAAGTGGTCTGTGTGGTGGGTGGGGAACTGGCTGACTGGCCACACCAAGAGAGTGGTGGTAAATAGCTCCTTTTCAAACCGTGAACCTGTTACAAGTGGGGTCCCCCAGGGATCAATACTGGGCCCAACACTGTTTAATGTCTTCATAAGTGATGTGGATGATGGGATCAAATGTATTCTGACTATGTTTGCTGATGACACCAATCTGAGCTGGGAAGTGGACATCAGAAGGGAAAATCACCCTGCAGGAAGACCTGGATATGCTGGAAGAGTGAGCTAACAAGACCTTTTGAAGTTCAACAAGGACAAGTGTAAGTCTTGCACCTGGTAAAACATAATCCAGGAGCACAGCACAGGCTGGGATCTACCTGGATGGGGAGCAGCTCTATGAAAAGGGACCTGGAGGTCCAGGTGGACAACAAGCCCAACAGGAGTGAATAGTGTGCTGCTGCAGCAAAGAAAGCCAACAGGATGCTGCATTGCATCAAAAAGAGCATCACCAGCAGAGATAAAGAAGTCATTATCCCACTAAACTCAGCGCTTGTCAGGCCACACTGTGTTCAGTTTTGGTCCCCGCTACACAAAAAAGATGTGGACAGCCTGGAGAGAGTCCAGATAAGGGCCACAAAGGTGATCAAAGGACTGGGAAGCCTGACAAACGAGGAAAGGCTGAGAGAACTGAGCTTGCGTAGCCTTGAGAAAAGAAGCCTTAGGGGACACCTTATCACCATGTTCCAGTATTTAAAGGGTGGCTACAAAGAAGATGGACACTCCCTTTTTACAAGAAGCCACATGGAAATATGAGGGGTAATGGGTACAAGTTACTCCTGGGGAGATTCCGATTGGACACATGAGGAAAATTTTTCACAATGAGAACAATTAGCCATTGGAATAATCTCCCCAGAAAAGTGGTGGATTTCCTAATATTGGACACTTTTAAGATTCAGCTGGACAGGGTGCTGGGCCATCTTGTCTAGACTGCTTTTGCCAAGAACGTTTGGACCAGATGATCCTTGAGGTCCCTTCCAACCTGGTATTCTATGATTCTATGATTGAAAATCAAGATGGTGGCAGCCAGGATTTCTTGCAGTAATACTGAATTATTTTGTCCACTCAACTGGGTACGTAACACCAGCAAAAAAATGGTGGTTTATGTCCCAGGTGCCTGTGTGTACTCTTCTCACGACCCCAGGCCTCACATGGCTTTCCATGCTCTGGACCAGACCTTCAGGCTGCCTCCTGACTGGACCTCAGTCCTTCCCATCACTGCAGTCGTGCCAGGAAGTTGTGGGCTCTGGGCTGACCCTAGTTATTGTCCCCAGTCCAGTCCTGGTCCCTCACTGGGTGCTGTAGGATGGGGTGCTGCTTTGGGATGGCATGGCCCTGCTAGCCCCAGGGCCACACTTGGCTCCCTCCCACGGGGCAGCTGGCCCTCAGAGACCCCTGATGGTCTGCTCCAGTCTGTCTGTAAGAACTTGCTGCGTTTTGTGAACTATGAAAACAGGTTGCATCTTTGAAGACCTCATTGCCTTTCAAAGAACGTAGTAATGTTTTGTGTTTTGTGTTGCTTTACCAGAAAAGCAAAGATCAAACTTAATCATTCTTGCATCCCTAACATTTACTTTTCTATTCTTCTCACCTTGTTTGAAGACTACTGATTTTTGTCTTCATGTATGGCCCACCTCATTACAAGATCATGAGATCTTTACCGGACTTCTTATCACTGCAGCTGTCTTCTTCAGTGAATGACACTTTCAACCACTCAGTTACAAGAAAAATGTTGAAAATCTGCTAATTCTTTGTTTAACTTGTCTCTTTTATATTGAATAAGACAGGCTTCTAGGAAAAACAGGAATTTGAAAAACTAAAGAATAGGTATAAAATCTAGGAATTCTCACATAAAAAAGAAAAAAAACTTTGAATACTTGACTTCATGACCAACTACTACATCTTTCTTCTAGCTTTGCTTTGTGTTCTTGCAAATATGTAACCAAATTTATCTTAGCATGGAATGGAAACTTACAAGCAAGTATTTTCTTTTTCCTTACTTCTTTTAGTCATTGGATCGAATCTTCCCCAAGGGGTGACTTGATTGAAATCTTCACATTACTTTCTGATGTCTTGAACTCCTCATGTTAGTGCTGCACAGTGAGATGAGTAGAGGCCAAGGGTAAACCAAAGGGTGTAGGCATTTACTTCAGAGGCACGCACATCACTGTTGTGTCTCTGAAAACATTCTGTTCGTGTTTGGAAAGTTTCCTCCACATTTATTATAACAGCTAGAAGCCCTTTAGGTTAGTTTAGTTCAGTTCAGCTTTTAATTAAATCTTAGGTTCTTTAAAAGGAGTTCATTACTGCATTTATTATATGAATCATTAATATTTTCATTCACCTTCTCACTTTTTAATGCATCTACTCTCTGGTCTCATAATATCTATTGTCTTGATGTATTTGTAAAGAACCCTTGGGCAGCTTTAATTTATGCTCATTTATTTTTTGCTCCTCTTTACTTTTTAATTTTAATTTTTTTTTATTTTCATACTTGAACTAGCTGTGAGATACCAGATTAATCTCTGATGTTTGAACAGCTATTATCATCCTATTGGTTGATTCTGGGCACCACAGGTAAGGTTTCTTTTCATTAAGAAATAAATCATAAGGTTTCAGTAGCAGCATTGTTCTTATGTTCTCCTCTAGGTGGGACTTACCAGAGTAAATGTAAAACTATTTCTATCTCTTAATTTGCTTAAGGTCGCTGTCTAGCTAAGTGGGTGAAATAGGAACTTCCCAGTCATGGTTAATCTTACTAATTAGCCTTACTAAAATAGATCAAACAAATAGAAGTCTAGAAGTGCCTCCCTCCGTTTCTCTATTGACTGTAGAAGTAGCCAATAAGAGTTAGCTCAACTTTTCGTATTTATATTATGGGCATCTAAATGTAGGTTAGAAGAATCTTGCCAGAGATGAGTTAAATAAAAATGACTTGGAAGCAATGGAGTCTGTGTAGATGTTTTGTATTATTTTTTTATTCTGTTTGGAATTAGAGGGAAATTGTTTAAGTTAAGAATATTTAGTGAAGCACCAGAAAAGAGTGCTTAGACATGTTGCAGAATCCCAATTACTGGAGGATTTTATGACAGGGTAGACAAGTATTTTTCCAGAATAAATTGAGAGCGAGAGAAAGCAAAAGCCTCTTATAATTCAGATAAGATATACGTGGAAAAGATGAGAAAAATGTGTCGGCATGTTTGGGCACCCTTGCACTGATACAAGGGACACACTGCACAGATTTCTGCTATTCTTCCCCTCTAACGTGAGACTAAGAAGACTGGGACAACAGTGGTTGCGAAATCATTTTTCTTATACTGGATATGAGGAACACCACATCATTTTCTACATCCCTGAGTAGGTATTTCATTCTAATATTCTTCCAATTAGAGTTCCTCAGGGAGCCAATATGTTGAACAAGTAAAAACACCCTGCAAGTGGAAACAATGTGAATCTTGTAATCTACTCACCATCCTACACTGTTCTGGGATGAGGAAAATAATTAATTTTATCCCTCAGGAAACTAGGACACCCTGAAACCTGCTCCTATTATGATCTCAAATCTGCCTGGTGGGTGGGGGGAAGGAGGAAATTAATCAGGATTTAGACAAGTATCTGAAACAGGCAAACTGACCTGTCATGTCAGGCTACCCTGATGGGATGTCCAATGACAAATTGGTCTACACTTCACTTTCTGTCTAATCACTCTTATAAAAGACTGATAAAACACTTATAAGGAAGCTGAAAACCTAAGGAAAAGGAAGGAAGCAGAGGGAGGAATAGTTCACAAAGGGGTATAAATTGGTTTCTGTTTGCCAGTTTAAGGTCTCCATTTTGGGATTACAAAGAGAGAATGATTTTTCTCAGCCCTGGCTTAACAATTTTTGAGTGGTGACAGGGCGGCAGGAAGGGGATAAGGCAAAGTTTGTGAGATAATAACTGCTACAAGGACTTTGGGAAGAAAGGACAGAAAAGAACTTTTAAATGTGAATGTTCCACTGAGTACCAGAAAAAGAGATAAAAGATACTACCCCCCAGTCTTTCCAGCTGAAGGTTTGAAGAGATAGAAAAATATTTTCTTCACACTATTTCTTGGTTGTGTCTCTGAGTTTATAGGAACTTGTCACACATCCCAATATATAATGCCAAGAATCACAGATATTTCTTTGTGCTTGTATAAAGTAGTTGTCTTCTGTAGAGAATAATCCAATTTTTCACTTTCAGAGCTACTTTACTAAAATTTGCTGCATGCAGCTGCCAGGTATCTCCTGAGAAATTATTTTAAGCAAACAATGGCAACGGACAAAATATCAACAAAAATAGAATCAGTAAAAGCAAACTCTGCATGCTCCTCAAAATAAGTGTCCTTTTAGGTAATAAAAGAACCCCAGTCTTGAATTCCTCTGGTTCCAATTCCTTTCTAAGTTGCCTTTTGCTTTTGTATGCTTCTTTTCCTTCCCCTGTGATTGTTCCCTACGTGCAGCTGTTAAAGATATTTTTAGGTACAGACAGAGATTGCCTGTAGCACTGACTAAATGAGACTGTCACATAGGAAGGCTGTAAATGCACACAAATAATAAAGCAAAATCTAGGACTTTGGCTACCACCACCTGTTCCTAATATTCTCTCATGGCCCCTGGCAAAGAAAGAAACTGAAGATGAAACAATACTTCCAATTGCATAAGAGGGTTGTTTGCCTGGGTGGCACTATGCGAAAGGTGTGTCACAGGAATTGTCATGGGGACAGACATAGAAAAGACATAATGGGAACGCTGACCAGTGTGAAAGCTCCCAGATAAACCTTATAGAAAGCTGTGCAGCACCCTCCAACAAGAAGTGCTAGCATTTGTCCTGTTTAAAACTGATACACTGCTGGAAAGAAGTGGGCACTTGCAGCTGTATGGATGAGGTCAGAATGACTTTTTACTCCTTCTGCTCCAGAGGATCAGTGTGTGAGCTCACCCATGGGCATGGCTCAGTAAGAAGAGCCGTAAGAGGCCTTGACCTCTTGGTATAAGGTTATGTTGTTTGCCCACAAGAACAAGAAAGGTCAGTGAAGCATTAAAATTTTTACAAACAAAAAAAAGAGACTACATGTAAATTGTTATTGTTGGTCAGCCCTTACAGGGCTCTCTTCTCCGACCAGCTAGTAGTTGTTCTTTCCCATTGGTAACTATCAGCTCTCCAGGACGTTTCAGCAGCTCTGCCCTATTCATGTCGTACTAGGTGCAGATGCTTTTCCACTGGCCACAGCTGTCTGGTCCAGAGTTTACATCTAACTCTTAAGGGAACACATTCATTTAGCGCTTGGCCATCTTGCTATTGTTTTTGTCAGTCAGATTTCGTTATCTGTGGGTCATTTATGGCGGTTAACAAACCTATACCTAGCACTGTGATTAAACAGCACAAAATTGGATCTCCTTGGTCACCAGTCCAATATAAATAATTGACACTACAATTCCCCTTCACACAAGTAAGCAGTTCTTTCTGCAGCACACTATTCATTTCACATTGGTTGTCATCTTCCAACATACATTTTCTGATTAGTGAATTGTACTATTTGTATGCCAAGTATGTGCATAAGCTACAGACATTAGTAGCACACTATTCAGTACACATTATGTATCTCTTAATGACCCATATGAATATTTTCCACCATAAAACACCGTAAGAATCTTGTGTAGAGCTTTGCTAGTCCTTTGACAAACTACAACAACCTGCTCATTAGATTGCTTTCCAACTATTTGAGAGTCACATTTTCAAAGTACTTAGCCATCATATTTTTCAGACCTTAGGACTTTGGTCTAGCACAGTTATTAAATTAGGGCAACAAGCAATTATTCATAGACCACCCTTATCAGAAATGGTTAGCTGAGGACTACAGCAGTATCTGAAAAATGTTTATGTGTCCCGTCTCGGCTCTTGAGTCTTGACTTGTTCTAAGTTTAAATACCTGACACTGATACCAGAAAAATGTGTTGCCTTGTTAAGCTTTCAGCCTGTCAGGAATTCCCCTGAAAAAAAGTGTAGTTATGTCCAAAACTGCAATGGTGGGCCTTAGCACCCCAGTCAGCTGTGGGCTACCAGAGAACAGCTGCCCAGATCCAGATGTGCACCACCTGAGAGGCAGCACATGTTTTTGTTCAAACTCAAGTGGGCAACAACTTGAGTGAGGGTGTTTGAAACCTGCCCTCATTACAACAGAGGCATATCTTGCCAGATACCTTGCAGAGCATTGCTGGACTCCTGCACTATGGAAAAAAAAAGTAAATAAAGTTCACTTCCCAAACCCATAAATTCATGGCACGAAAAAGAGCTGCCACTCACAGTTGATTGAGCACCTCTTCAGAGAACAAAACTCTGTTTTTTCTGACATGCTTTGATGAACAGTGAAATAGTTAACAGTCTTGACATTTATAGATTCCCAAGAACAAGTATATTTGCTAGAGCATACTGCCTCATGGTGGACCAAGTCAAGCCTTCATTGTCAGTTCTACTTACAAGCCTATAACGAGTTGGCATGAGAAGATTTTAATGAAATTAAAGAGAAGAAAAAATAATAGTTTTATATGCCTCTGGCAGAAACATTTTATACATGTAAATATATATGCAGTGGTTTTCTTTTATATAGAAGACAGGTAATGTGGGTTTTTTTGTTTTTTTATATCTTTCCCAGAGATTAATTCTCTTTGATCAGAACTCTTCTGTAATCACATGAAAATATGAGACATTAAGATTCGGTGAGCTTATCTAAAAAGAAGATCAAATTCCCATGTTTCATAATCTTAAACATCTGCTAGGGAAAGAGCAAAACAAACAGCATTATGAAAAAGAAATAATTAGTACCTAAGTTGAAAAAGTGTGTACGTGTGTGTGAGCAAAAGAGAGACAGAAATCTTTAACAAACCCACATCTGTTCATTCCTTACCCAACAGTTAATTCTGCCCCTAAATCTCAGAATCAATATTGTTCTTTACAGTGTGAACCCAGTAATACTCTTCCTTCTTTAACTCTATTTCTCACGTAGCATCTGGGATTCTTTAACATCATTCCTAAGGCTGGGATACTGGTCTGTGTCTCCGTCCTCTTTCGGCTTTTGCATTGTCTCTGTATATGAGCTTTTTTTAGGGGTCTGGGTAGTTAAGGATCTCTCCTGTTGCTGTCAGACAGATAAATGACGGAAGAATATGTGGCATAGTCCTGACTTCTGCTTTATTTTTTCCCTTTTTCCTGTCAATGGAAGAACAGGAGTGAGCTCATCTTACTCTTCATAATGTCCCAGATTAGTCTTTCTTCCCAGAGATGTGGCTTAAAAATAAACATAAAAATCTAGTCAAACTAGAGAGAAAGAAGGTGGCTTTTTCATATGATATTACATGTGTGCATAATCTTGAGAAAGGAGGATCACATTGTAAGGATTGGGTTCTTTTGTCTGTTGCTTGTAAGCATTGAAAATAATCAGCACATTCCTGTGTAGGTTCAGGCAGTTGTCCAGTAACTTGGACCTCTGTTTTCAGAGCACTAATATCAGAGCTTTTGTAAAAGATACTAATTTTCAAGCATGGTCATTCAGCAAGATACTGTGGGATTGCTGATTTTTTAAAATAATCTGGAATGAGAGTTTAATCCTCTGTAACCGCATGGCTCGTGGTGATAGTGACCATGAACGTCTGGAAAAATGGACACCTGATAATGCTATTCTTCATAGCCTATTTGTGAAAGACAAATAAAGTGGTTCCATCATCGCAGTGAAAACAATTTTCACCCGACCAGACGCTGACACTGATGAAAGCTGATGATTAAGTAGGTGTCCATTCTCTAGGAGGAGCCTAGAGAATGGAAAAGAAGCAAAGATAGCACAAGAGTATGATGTTGCCTACTGTAATTAAAGGTTCTTAAAAACAATCACTCAAATTTGGGGGCATAATTTGACTATTACTCATAACTGCGAAAACTTAATTTAATAACTTAATGTGTCTCAACTACTAGTAAACTAGCTAATACACTAGTTAGATGATTTAAGATGCATTACAATACAAAATGGAAAGTTTTTATTTAAATGACCACGTAATCACATTGCAATCAAATGTGCAAATAAACCTTTAAACATTCACAAAAATTCTTCTAGCTTATCATTTTTATAAGTTCCCACTGAAATTTGTGGAAGTTTAGACTACAATTAAAAAGCTCCTTGTCTTTGTTCATTAAATATTCTCAGTGACATAGCACTGCAGGGGGATAAATCATATCACAATAGTTTTGGATGCTTCAAAACTACATTGCAAAATCTGTCTAGTAACTGTTATGTTAGCATGGACTAATGTGGATAGCCTTTAGTCATAAAAAAAAAGTGTCTAGCAGCTGTTCAGATTTATTTTGAAAAGTCATGAAGATTTTCAGCTGAGCACTAAAAGTGAAATACGAACTGCATTTTGAAGCTTGTGTTTTGAAAACGCATTGTGTATTAATATTTAATTTCTAATATAACAGTTTTATCATCTGTATTTATATAAAGCAGTAAGATGCTATAGTATAATAAAGAACTATGACATCTGTAATATAGGCTATTTTTACACATTAAATTGTGGGTATACTTAAGGGATCACAATGCGCATAGATTTTCATGCCTTCAAAAGATGGACAGTGTTTTGTTTCAAACGGACATATAAGTATATGTGGATCATTGCCTGAGTTTCTGAAAACATGTTTCTGAGCTTATATTTCACCACAACAGTTTGCACAAAAAAGTACAGGAGTTAATATATCTTTTATTATCAGTGAAAAAAGATAGTAAACAGACTAAAGGATGGGTGAATGTGCAAATAAAATTGTTGCTGAGTTTAATTTAATTATTGCTCCACAGAATCTTTCAATTACCTTAGACAGAATTCTTCCCTTCCTTTCAGTATTCCTTGTCTTTACTAATATGAAACACACGGTATACCAGTTACAGGAGCTAAATTATGTATAGAATGCCATTTATTACATAAATATTTGTTTGACTTTGTTGTCACTGATGTTAATTTCCTTAACCGAGGTAATGTCATGATATAAAAACACTTAAAGGATTAAAGGTGAATCTGAGCTATGTAGAAAATAATTTTTTTGGCTGAATACATTTTCTTAAGACTCCTACAGATTTTTTGCCTTCAAATAAGATTTTTAAACCAAAAGGTCATGCATTTTCTGCAACTAAAATCCTACAGGGACCATAATTTTGTGGAAGATATGTATTGCAACCAGTGGTACAATAGTGGGAATGGATAGATTTAGATAATTATTTTTTTCAGTTTTGAAAAAATGTCGGAGGAAATCTTTACATATTTTACAAGTAGCAGAGGGAGCTAACAACCTTCTGAGCTCTTTTCTAGCTCTGTGTTCATAAAGATCTGGAGAAGTTTAATTTCTTTCCAACAGTGGCAGCCTAAGAAAACGTCATGATAAACTAAAGTGATTGAACTATGACTGACATATGAGAAGATTCCAGATCTACCTAAAATCTGACCTGTCCATTTTGTCCATAGCAGTGAGAGGGTGGGTGGAGAAATTTTATTCTTTGTCCTGCAGCTGCACTGCAGGTGAGGAGATGACATCTTGACAGAACAGCTCTGGATGTATTAATTTCCTTGGACACAGATTATATATTAAGAACATCTGGCTATTCTGCATCATCTTGCAGCATTTTCCCCAAAATTTCAGTGGGGGAAGGGTCAATACAGAAAGAATAGTGATTAGTTCAGTAATGCAATAGTAAAATGATTAGGGATATAAGGTGTACTGGATGCTTCACCTTCCAGCATCAAGAAATGCTTGACCTTAGTGGCCTTAGAGTGATCTGATCAGGAAACCTGTCCAAGTGAGGAATAATCTCTTCACTAACCACCTGCCTGAAGGCCACCCTGACACCACACTGCAGTGAACCCCTGCTCTGTGTGACCACAAAGAGGAGGACACTGGCTGACCTTCCTTCTTGCCAGCTGGAGTTTGGGCGCTGTGATCTTGCTCAGCTGCAGAGAGAACCTTGCCCTTTTGGACCATCATCATGAATCTGAAAAATGATGTAGGCTGGGGTTGGAGCACACCCAAGGCTCAGCCTAATGCCCTGAAAAACAGAAAAGTAGACTGCCCACTGATACATTTTCTTAACAAATAAGGATCTTTTCACAAGCTGTAGTATTCTCTGCGTGTTTCTAAGATATCTTATTGTTCATCTACAAAGGATTCCTTGAAAATCAATTCTTCTATAAAAGTGTTTGAAATTGCAATGTATCACTTTATGTTGGTAGAGTAGGGTTTGCTGGGTTTTTGTTGGCTTTTCTGGCAGGGATTTTAGAAATGATTCAGAGATTATAAAGCAACATTGCGATAAAGACCAGCTTTGAAAGATAGGATATACTGCTCACTGTGATTTGTATGAACTAATCTCTAATGACTCTTTGGGAAAAAAACATCAACTGAAGCTTATAGTCCATTGCATACATTAGCAATGACTACTTATTAATCTTATAACCTTTTCTAATTAACAGAGTAAATTCTAAAATGAATACAAATTGAATGTATCCAAGGGTAAAATATATTCAGCTATGAAACGTGCCCTTACGCTTGCTGAAATATCTATGAAGTGGTGTGTCACAGAAATAATCTGTTTTATTTCTTTTTCGTTTGCTTATAGTCAACAAGAAAAGAAGTGCCAGCAGCTGGCACTTTGCAAGTAACACATCTGTGTCAATCTTATATATTATTATAGGCATGGCTAGTAAAATTGCATTGTTGTTGTTGCCACTGTTGCCACTGCAGCTGTTGCTATTTACTATGTGCCACAGTTCTATCTTCTAAATGCATGACAAATGAAAAGCAGAAGAGAAATCTGTAAGGGCAAATATAGAATAAACATCTTAGAGTCATAAAGTGCAATATACAAATTAATCCCTGGGATGAGTGATGTTTATGAAAAAGATGTAAGTATAAATTGACACTGTATGTAAATTTAGCTGTGCCTGTTTCAACCAAAAGTTTTTTCCATAAAATCCAGCACAGACAAAAGATAGTGCATGCAGAAACCATTACTATAAACAGAGGCACAAATGCCTATAGCGATGAGGACATGGCAAGATGCAGAAAAGATAGCTATGGTTATTTCCTAGCAAGAATCAAACTGTTATATTTACATGAACGAGAAGCAAAAAACATACAGAGGTTCAACCTAGTGGTAAACAAAATTTTACAATTTTGGTATCTCAAGGAAGGGAAAGAATTTATGTGCAGTCCTTCAGTGGCATCTGACTCATTCCACTACATATACAGGGAATACAGAAGCTGCATTAAACAACCCAGCTTGAATTGTTCTTTCTTATCCAGGAACCAAACAGAGGTCCTGTGGTAGAGGTGATGTATTACTGCAGCTGGCACCTATTTAGGCAAATGGAACTCTAGAATAAAAGTATATATCTTTTTCATTTGGGGGAAAATAACTCAAATTCCAGGGCACATCTGCAGAGCCAGAGTTAAT
Organism: Charadrius vociferus; assembly: GCF_000708025.1. NCBI lineage: Eukaryota > Metazoa > Chordata > Aves > Charadriiformes > Charadriidae > Charadrius > Charadrius vociferus. The sequence goes on along the minus strand of NW_009649320.1, from coordinate 4,263,386 downwards.
ACCATACTGGAAAAATTTTCTTAGAGAAAATGGGAAACATGAAGCATATAAGAATAAAATCAGAATTGGTTTTCATTTATACTTACCATAATAAAAACTCTACAATATCCAGTTAAGACAATTGTATAGGTTAGGGGTGGACCTGCTGGGAAGTAGCTCTGAGGAGAATGGTCTGGGGGTCCTGGTAGATAGTAAATTATCCATGAGCCAGCAATGTGCCCTTGTCGCCAGGAAACCAAATGGAATCCTGGGCTGCATAGGGAAGAGTGTGATCAGTAGGTCAAGGGAGGTCATTCTCCCCCTCTACTCAGCACTGGTGAGGCCACAACTGGAATACTGTGTCCAGTTTTGGGCTCCCCAGTTCAAGAGGGACAGAGAACTGCTGAAGCGGGTCTAGCGGAGGGCAACTAAGATGATTGAGGGATTGGAGCATCTCCCTTATGAGGAAAGGCTGAGAGAGCTGGGACTCTTCAGCCTGGAGAAGAGAAGGCTGAGGGGAGACCTTATGGCATACAAGTATCTAAAGGGTGGGTTGAAGGAGGATGGAGCCAGACTCTTCTTGGTGTTTCCCAGTGACAGGATGAGGGGCAATGGGCACTAGCTGGAACATAGGAAGTTCCATTCAAATACAAGAAAATACTCCTTTATGGTTCGGGTGACAGAGCACTGGCACAGGCTGCCCAGGGAGGTTGTGGAGTCCCCTTCTTTGGAGATTTCCAAAACCCGCCTGGATGCAGTCCTGAGTAATGTGCTCTGGGCAATCCTGCTTTAGCAGGGGAGTTGGACTAGATGATCTCCAAAGGTCCCTTCCAACTCTGAAAATTCTGTGATTCCGTGATTCCGTATGAATCACAGTGATACACCAAACAAGATACGTAGCAAGAGGCATAAATCTGATACTACTACTAATAATAATAATTTTGGGTACATATGTGTCTTTAAACGTACATTTATGTACGTGTGCAAGAATATATGTGTATAGGCAGCTAGGAGCCAGGCTCATTTCAGTGGTGCCCAGTGTCAGGACCAGAGGCAATGGGCAAAAACTGAAACTGAGGAGGGTCTGCCTGAGCAGCAGGAAACACTTTTTTACTGTAAGGGTGACTGAGCACTGGCACAGGCTGCCCAGGGAGGTTGTGGAGTCTCTTCCCTCAGAGATATTCAAAAGCCATCTGGACATGGTCCTGAGCAACCAGACCTAGGTGACCCTGCTTGAGCAGGAGGTCCCTTCCTACCTCAACCATTCTGTGATAGCATCATTAAATCATATATGAGCAAAATGACAATCTATGACTTAATGAAGTTTTCTGTTTAATTAAGATAAGCAACTTTCATAGTAATACCGTAAAGCAAAATTATGACTCCTTTGCAGTCGAGTAAGTTTATCCCAGAGACATTTTATAAGTGTTAGTCTGTGTGGCTGAATGTAGATATTAAATACGTTGAGCTTCTTTGACCCACATCCCCAAAGGCATTTACGTGCTAAAGTTCCATGGACTGAAATTGGTGAAATTATGATTAAATTGAAATTAACTCACTTTTCAGTGCCTAAATCTCTCTGAGGTGTTTGCTCCTTTCTCTTCAACTGGGAAACATGTTAGACAGGAAAAGCCCATTGCTACATAGTTGCCTTGGTACAGCTTTTCTCTCTTGAGCTCTATGATTGACATTGTGTTATGTAAAATTACCAAAATTAAAACTGATTTTTAAATGGATTTTTTTCTTCATACTACCCCTCCAAAATGTATACAAATCTTACCTAAAGAATAACTCAAAATTAAAGCAATACAGACAATGTACATACAGTTTTGTATTTCTTTTCTTTCAATAAGGCAACTTCCTTATAACTTTCTTTGAATGCTGTAAAGACAAAACCAGAGCTGCTCTACTCGAAAAAATATTAGATAAACACAGAGAACAAGAAAGAGCAGTGAAAACTGAGACCTAAAAATGTAGGACAACAAACTCTTTCTTGAATTTTTACTGTATCTGGCTCCAAAAAGCCACAGGATTCTGGGACACTTTTTCTGTCTTGTAAAGATTGTCTTGTATGTGCTATTGTGTTACCATGATTAGATGAGCATATCCATGCAGACCAACATTGATATCTACTTAACAATTCATAAGAAAGATTTAATCTGTGTTTTTAAATTAATTTACACAAAATTGCAGTTAATATTTATTCATCAGAAGTGTTCTTTGAGTTTTTATTGCAAGTTAGCATGCTGCATCCTACCACCTAGTTTGGGAGTATTGGATATATCTGACATAATTAAATGAAGATTCTCGCATCAAAGTTACTTCAGTTATGTACATCTAGTAAAGGATTCAGTATTAATTCACCATGTAAGATAAGCAAGGAGACAGAGCTTTGGATGGTATGGAAAAGTTGCCAGACATCTCAAAATAACAATTTTGTCATTTGCAATCCAAGCAAGCAGGCAAAAATCATATTCATTGCAGATGGGTGCTCCCTTGACTGAAAAACAGCAACAATAAACAAACAAACAAACACCCCATCCCACCCCACCCCCAAACAACCCCCCATTTAGCGTACAGATCAGAATATTTGCTGGGAGGAAATCAAAATACGTTAAAATGTATTTTAAGCAATACTAAACCCACGGTTTTCTCACTTACTTTTTTTAATAGTAGAGTGATAGACAGACATAAGGCCACCATGGCATTAATGCAATTATCCTTCATAGCAGTTACTAACTCCTGACACAAGATCATTCCCTTCCAGCTAGAACTATGGCAGGCAACACTGCATGGCACCAATTCTTTTTTTTTATCATTCAAATGAGTTTTCACTATTAGAAAGATGTGTGTTCTCGTTTGGAGATTCTTACAAGCTTTTTTGTTAAAAAGTGACTGATTTTGCAGTGAGAAGGAAATGTGGCAATGCAGAAGAGTCATGTCTCTGCAGTGACCTCTCGTTAACTTCATGCCCCAGAGGCAGCAGGATCTGGTAGGCTGTGATCCCTGACTGAGAGTTTGTTTGCTGACTAGTTGTATCAGCCCAGAAGTATGCATGTGGGTAAATACAGTCAATTATTCTCTGAATATAATCAAGCTCTAGCTCACTTAGACTCATCTTACATTTCACAAGTTTTTTTATCCACTGGAAATCTGAGCTGCAACATCTCAGGCATCTCCTACTGTTCAGCAAACAGATGACACAGGTGTTTAAATAGGACACAAGTATTGGAAACACTAGCAATATCCAGCATTCTGCTTCAGCATACTCTCCCATCTGCAGTCTGCCATCCATTTCCAGGCTACCATTCAAGAGTCTGAGTTTTTAAACTCTTCTCATTTTGCTCTGATTTTATATGTAAACTAGCACCTTGTGCATACAAATTTCTAGTAGCTGCTGTGCACTCGCTTGTTTAGTTTGAGCACTTCCAGTGACAAACCACGCAACTGAAAGATAAAGCTCCACACCTTCATTTATTTGAAACAAGGTGTCTTAATATTCTGTGTATGTTAAATCCTCTTTGCTTGCAGCTTCCTCAGTTTGTCATACAAGTACATTGCTCCCACTGAGATCAAACTTACAATAAAATTTGCATTCAATGGATAATGGTCCCCCCTCAGACAGCTGGAAAGTGATTCTTCTCTGTCTGGCACCTTTTATCAGAAAATCCAGTCTCCCCCCCTGTTAAGCTTACCACCAGTGCAATTATGACTGGCACAATACGGTTTTCCCAGTGTAATGGGTTGGGTGCATTCCACTCATATTTCTTCATATTTCCTCATCCCATTTAGTATTTCTTATGAAATAAGAAACAATTAGTAATTATATCTCTCATTCTCACAGATTCCATTCCACACTATCCTTTTGAGGAAAGGGGAGTTAAACACAGGCCCTCGCTGCTGTATAGGGTTCCTGACCCACCACAGGCCTGGGGTTGACACCCTTACTCTCTGAACTCATTCTGTTCCTTTGGGAAGAAATTGCATCTGGCATTTTAAACTCTTATGTTTCAGGATGCATTTTGCTGTGTTCCTCAGCAATTACTCTTTCTTTATTCCACCTTGGTTATATTTAAGTCACTTCCTACTTTTCCTGTCCTCATTTTCAGGTTTCCTTCATACTTTGTTAACTTGGTTGATCTCCCTTCAAACATAGGATTGAAGTTTTATAAAGCAACACAAATACCCCCTAGAATATATACCAGGTCTGCTTGGTATAACACGGCACTTCAGAGTTATCAATTCTTGCCGTGTGATTACAAGGAATACTGCAGTTTAGCTATCTTCTGTCAGCCTGCTCCTTGTGATAGGAAAATTCCAACCTCTGGTACTGTAAGACACTGTCAGTGAGAACTATTTTGGTCTATTTCCAATCTGTAGGCGATACATAGCCAATGAAAGACCTTTTGCAAACTATTCCTCCTCCACTGAGGAGGTGGCAGACAGGCACAGGCATGGGAAAGGGTCAGAGGCATCAATCTTTTACAAGCAGCTGGTAGGGCAAAACAGAAAAATCCCATTACCTTCAAAGCCGCATCCTCCTTCCCTACCCTCTCTCCTATTCCTCTGCTCTGTCACGTGGGGTGTCACTTGAAACATGCGAGGGGTGACACCAATGAAGCCAAATGGTGGGTCAGGGATTCCTGGATTCCTGGAGCTGCCTGCTCCAGTACTGGGGTGGCACAGGGACAGACAAGTCCCTCCAGAAATACAGCCATGTTGGGGAATGCGTCCAAAATTGACCTACTCCTGGAAAAAAAAAACAAACAACAAAACACAACAGAAGGAAGGGCAGAGGAAGTGGGTGACAGTTGAAAGGACTAGAAGCCACAAGATTGACTTTCAGGCTGAAGAAATGGCCCCACCTCAAGTTACTGATAAATCACATGACAGACCTGGCAATTCTGGTTGTCCCAGATAGAACAGGACCTGCAGTTTCGTTTGTTTAATTAAAATAAAAAAAAATAAAAAATAAAAAAAAAGGAAAAAACCTAGCCCTACAACATTCTCTTGTTCATTTGATTTTTAAGCCTTTATGGCTGAGTTGGGAAAGGATCTCTCCTTTTGGGGAAACCCTGGTACTGGGATTGGTGTTCTAGATTTCTTACTGCTGCATTTATAAGAAGGGGACCTTGTACATCAGGTCTGAATTAATGGAAAAAATTAAGTGGTATGTCATTATGGTTAGATTAATGGCAAACAAGCTGGTGGTGAGGAGGCAGGAGAGTTAGAGCTCTTGCAACACAACACAGAAGATTAATGCTAAGTATATCAGGATTGATGTGAGCAGTAGATTACACATAATAAACTGTTTTAAACAGTATCAACAGCCAAAGAAATGAAAATTAGAATGAAATGGATGCAAGAAACTCACACAGACTGATAAACAATTGAATTGCAGAAGGTCTTTACAAGATCAGATGTACTGTAGTAATGCAGAATAGTTACAGTTCAATTAGGAACTTCATCTTTATTGTTTCAGTATTATAGCCAAAAGACATGCATTCCAACACAGGGAAAAAACATCAGAAACCTAAGAAAAAACTTCCCCCACAGTCCGTTCTTTACCATCATTAGGAATCAGTACTGTGTCTGATGAACTTCTCCAGGATGAAGAATACAGTTGATTGTTATCTTGTACCTTTTGTGTGAGAGGCCATGGCACACCCTATAAATTCAAAGATATGGATGTGGTAAAAGTACTACATATGATAGAGACTAATTTCTTAGCTATATGGTTTTGCTCTGCTTCTGTAATCTCGTTCAAAGAATCTGTTATCTAACATTGAGCTGAATGGGACTTACCTGTGCTCTGGCAGTAACAGAGTGCCTTATTGAAATGTTGACTGAAAAGATAATGTGTCTTGAACACTGAAATAATATATGCTTCAAAGATTTAAAAAAAAAAAAAGCAGGCTCCGCAATATGCTTCTAAAAGTGACGGGTAGAGGGCAGGAAATACTCACAGAGCAATAATAAATATCACAAAAAAAACCCTTACATTTTAGTTGAGACAAAACTTTGTATTCCTTGGAGAAGAAAAATCTAAACTGGCTGAGAAATGTCTTTTTAAGCAATATTGCATCCCAACAAAATCTTATGTCTGGTAGCAAAGTATATTGTATCTAGCTCTGAGTTAAGTCACAGATAGCTGGGAGTACTTAGTATTTGAAAAATTATCTCCTTCTACTTACGAGTTGATATATGGATTTATATCCCTCATTGTAGACATCAGACATACATCCTTCCTTTTAACTTGCAAAAACGCTTTCAGGGCATACACAACAGCAGTGCCTTATAGAAAACAGGGGGATGACAACACTGACTTACCAGCAAATTTGTTCTTATATTTCCCAGTAATGGAAGAGAGTGGGATTTTTTGGTAAAATTTAAAGTTTCCATTAAAATATATTCATGCTTGTCTCAAAAAAAGGAAAGAGAAGGAAACAAAAGTCCAAATTTTCATAATCTTAAAAACAAATCTCTCAACAAAAAAGAGGGAGGGGAAGGCAAAGGGAAGAAAAAGGGAAAGGAATAGCTCAAGAAAGAAAAATAATTTTGTGAAGATATTTCATTTAAGATTTAAAAAAAAAACAAACCAACCAGATTTATTTCATCCTGTTTTCCTCTATAATTACACAACTAAATGTTCATAATAAAGATAAAATTCACGAAGTCACCATGATCCCCTAGTACCATATTGAAATCTTGCCCACCTTTAGATGAGTATTTTGCTTCACTAGAGGCAGTTCTTTGAAAATACTGTGATTGCTTGGAAATGTTTGCCACCATGACTACCTATCTCACAGTTTGAATCTAAACTAGTGTGGTAAACATTTGAAAAATAATTTAACATGTATATTCTATAACTAGCAATCATGACTTTACAAGTACCATACGACATTGCAAAGCTTTCAATCACCTCCTGCAGCTCCAGCCTTTCATGGAAAAATGTTTTTCTTCTACGCTTTCAATTCCCTTTTTTTGTGTGAAGAAAAACTGCTTACATTAAGAATCCATTTGTGTTCCTAGATTCCTAACACATAACATGCATTTTTATTTTTTGTTGTTTTTTTTTTTTTTTTTACAATATTGCAAAGCGCACTTCATTCTGTGTGACAGTGGTATGAACTTTACCATTCTTATCTTTCACAGAAAGATAGGTGCAATATTTTCTTAGGGGATAATAATTATTGGTGAAGACTTATTAGAATCATTTTTTACCCATTGATACCATGGGTAAAATGAAGAACATATTGTCAATGTCACCTGTTCTAGCACTTTGCAGGAAGCAATTTAACAGCAACTGTGGAAAATGAGATCATAAAGGTTAACAGGGTAGAGATCATAACAATCATTTTAATGGAGTTTTAGAGATTCGAGTTCTATCCTTTTTCCTTTTTTTTTTTTTTTTTCTTTTCCCCCAAAGGATATTCTGAAGGCTTATAAAGGAAACCTAATGATGTGCATGCTTGTGCATGAAGAGAGTTTGTGCATCAGTATTCCAGAACTGAAAGCACAACCAAGGAGACCTCTTTGCACTATGTTGGTTGTTGGTGTGCCTTTAGGGTAAAATAATTACATTGTTTTATCTGGGAGCCATGGCAACGGAGAGGTGGAAGATCAAGTACAGATTGAGTTCAAAGGATCAGGTTGTCAAGCAACATCTCTAAATGAACTCAAGTCTGGCATGGATCTCCAGATATATCTATGCAAGTTAAATCAAGGCTTTTTAACTGTCAGTATTATTTAATCTTGCCGATACAAGGACACTAAGAAAAAGATGAGAACAGACAATGTAGTTGAATAGGCAGCATCACACAATGGATTCAGTACCTGCTTTCAAAGGGCTCCTAATAATAAATTAGTTTAAATAAATCAGACAATCTTTATTGTATGGAAAGCTCTAGAGCCTTTCCTCCAAAATTTTTACTGTTTAGTGGCTCTCATTCAATGCAGTCATCATGAACCACTATGTATTTTCATCATATACCCTCAAATGATAAGAAGCCTATGTAGCCAGGAAAACCATGTAGTCCAAGTATATACATAAAAAGTGTCATTCAAAGAACTGATGGAAACTTTCATTTTACTTTTTAGGGATGAGATATTACTCTGCTTGCTAGTTTGGTGAAAAGAGTATCTTTGTTGATACTATGGCTTTATTGCTCTGGTGTATTTGGTATTTTGTTCTGATGCTCTGATCATACCTTCAAGTCTTTCTTCCCCTCACTTTCAACACTTGAGCTGGTAAGTCTTCTCCTCACTCTAGCGATGGCTATCCAACTCCCTCCTCTACACATATGCCCTTTGCTGCCTCCACCTTAGCTTTCTTACTTTCCCTCTCTGGGAAATATGTCTGGGAGATATTTTTGGACGAATGTCAGTATAGCAGAAGATTTAAAATCAATCAATAGCACTACACAGATGTGAGTTTAACAGTACTTCACCTGATTAAAGCATACTTGAAAAAAAAAAAAAAAGAGAAGAGAGAAGAGAGAAGAGAGAAGAAGGAGAAGGAGAAGGAGAAGGAGAAGGAGAAGGAGAAGGAGAAGGAGAAGGAGAAGGAGAAGGAGAAGGAGAAGGAGAAGGAGAAGGAGAAGGAGAAGGAGAAGGAGAAGGAGAAGGAGAAGGAGAAGGAGAAGGAGAAGGAGAAGGAGGGGGAGGGGAGGGGAGAGAAGGGGAGAGGAGGGGAGAGGAGAGGAGAGGAGAGGAGAGGAGAGGAGAGGAGAGGAGAGGAGAAGAGAAGAGAAGAGAAGAGAAGAGAAGAGAAGAGAAGAGAAGAGAAGAGAAGAGAAGAGAAGAGAAGAGAAGAGAAGAGAAGAGGATTATATGAAATTGAAATTACTTTAGGGTGTTTGATTAGAGGTGTACACCAGTTAAGGGAGCTTAGCTGCAGATTCACTTAATTGCATGGGTGTATCTTTTAAAGCAGTCATTAAACCTTACTCCTGAACCTAATTCCCCCACTTTTCTGAATTTTCACCCTGAATACCTCCTCTTAATCACTTCTTAAAGTTGGTAACAGTGTTCATCTCTTCTTTAGGAAATGCTGCTTCTCGTTAATGATGAAAATGAGCAAAATCGCAATGGCATAAAGGGGACAAAAACTTGATGGATATTTTTTACATGGAAAAACTTTTCTGTCACACCATTCTCAACCTCTCCTACTTTTCCTGTTGAAGACTAAGAGTCCTTTCATATACTTCACTTAGGAATCATTTCTGGCCAATCAAAGTGACAATGACAAAAAAGCTCTTCATTTCAAGATACATCAATCATCTGCATTGTTCATGGCTGGGTAAGAATCTGAACATGGAAGATATGAACTTGAAAACTGCTTCTAGATTAGAGTTAGCCCTTAGTAGAACTTTAGGATTTCGGGGCGGGGGGGGATGACCAAAAAAAAAAAAAAGCAAAGAAAAGAGAAAAAAAAAGAAAAACCAATCCCAACATCAACATCAAAATCAAATACTTGCTGAATCAGGTTTACAGAACTGACCAAATACATTGAAAACACCACTGGGATCACCATGTTGGGACTGCATGCTTTTTCCAGCTGCTGCACTAATTTTTAGAGTTAGTTCTCCTGCAGGAGAAGGGAAATTGCTAAGCAGAACCATAATCCCTGCACAGTGCCATCCTTTGCATTGGCCTGTGCATGCTTCACCACCTGTATTATTCATTGCAGAAATAGCTGGAATTAGATATTGCATTATGGCCCCAAATAAAAATGAATTGTTGGGGTTGTGGGACACTTAGCCAAAGCACTTCCTTTTGTGCGAATTATCAATCAAACAGAAAGAGACATACTCAGAAATCCTATAGGTCATGTGGTGTGTGGTCAATGGACAAAGTGCTTTCTGTGAGTATCATGGCCACCTTTCAAATGACAGTATCTTCATGCCCCATAATGTACTCAGTATAGGCAATGGTATGTGTCCATGAACTGGTCAGCTATGAATCATTTACACTTTAATAAGTATTATGCTAATCTCTTTTCTTATTTTAACACAAAATTTGAATAAATCCTCTATTTGCTGTATTCTAGGCTTTTACAATCATGGTTTATGAGCAGATGATGGCTTTCATATACTGTAAAAGGAGATCACAGGACAAAAATAGAAGAAAAATATAGAAAGATATTTCTGTGGAACCGAAAATAGTCTTTCTGCTGAAATCAGGTTACTGACTTCTTAACTATTTGACACACATTTATTCCAATTAATTTCAATAATGCAAAAAAAAAAAAAGTAAATGAGTATTGAAACATGGATAAAAAAAACATACTCGTTCTCTGTGATCACTAGGCATGATTTTCATCTCAGGCGATTAGTGGAACTCAGAGACAGTCCACTAAAAATTGCAAATTATCTCTCCTAAACAATCAGTTGCATTGGGTAGGCTTCATAATAAGACAGTCCTTAAATAGATTAAGATGCTTTGAATCTTCTAATGAATGTTGACATGTACATGTTACTTTTGTTAAGACAGTTAATAATGCATAAGAATTAAGAATCTGCTTCTTCAACTCTGAACTCTTTCATTTTTAGTATTTTATGTTCCAGAAAGATTCTAAAATCTAGAAATATCTCCTTCTCGTATTGTTTTCTGGAGGATCCCTACCTAATTTCTGTATTGTGTTCTTCTGTGAATTAGGAATTGCTAGAAACAGAAATGAACAATCTGGATCACAGCCCATTTGGACAGTTATCTGTCCTTTCCATCAGACGAAATCTGCACTATCCTTTGGATATATTGTTTCTTGGATATATTCTATGTTGCTATGTTGTCTATTCTCTATAGTAAATACAATGCCCATAATTCATAAAAATGTGTGGGGAAATGTATGTTTATAGTATCCATGCCAAAAGAAAAGAAAAGTGTGTGCTATAGGTCTGAATCAGGTATTTTGCTAATGTCATATTACTTCAGTTTTGGGTACGGTTGTATTACAGATTTCAGTGTAGCTAATGTAGATAGAACGAGCATTTTTACGGAGCTTACCCAGCTGCTGCTTTGCAGTTTAACCTTGTCAGCACAAAACTGAACAAGGGTTAATTTATGCTGCTAATCGATGTTATTCACCATTCCTTTTGGAAGCTACATTTTAAGAGGCTTTAGAATTTTATTTAGTAGTAGTAGTAGTAGTAGTAGTAGTAGTAGTAGTAGTAGTAGTAGTGGAGGTGGTGGTGGTGGTAGTAGTAGTAATTATTAGTATTAGTATTTTATTTGGCATTGTATTTGGCATATTTGACCTTATTTGACATTTCTTAGGATCATGATGTTACATTGCAATGGAAGCAGGTAAAGATCACAGTTAAAGAGCGGGAGAGGAATGAGAATGCAGAATTACGGACTTAAGTGATTCACACCAAAACAAATTTACTAGTCCCTAAGCATAAATGTGTTTTAAGCAAAATTAGAAACACATGTATATATTACACTTTCAGATCAGGGCATTTAGTCCAACAAATCTGAGTTAGCTCTTGTTAGTGCCTTTCATTCAGAAAAGATAGAAGCAAATGAAAATAAAAGTCTTGTCCAAACATAATATGTTTTGAACACAGGTGAAGTAAAGAATAATTTCTTCATCCCTACAGCCAGTCATCGTGTTTCTTAAATTAATATTTTTTATCTGCCCCAATATTTATTTTGTCTGTCTAATTATTTGGCCTCTCATAACATTGACCAAAATAGTCTGATGAAATCACACTTAAATGTTTATTTAATTTTGTTTAGGGAATAAAAAAAAGACTTACCATAAATGCTGATGATGAGGCTGGAATATATCCTCTGTCCCAGTTCTCCAACAAATTCAGAACCATTGCTTCTGGATTGCTTTTTTCCTCTAAAATTAGCCTTGAAAACTTCTTTTTCAGCACATCTGGAGGGGGAACCTATGTGTTTTATTTTGTTACTTACAGTTAACACAAATATGACCTTCCTCTAGAAACCATTGAAGGTTCCAGCACATTTCTGCACTATATATATGCATGAAAAGTAGGCATTTAGAGGGACTTCCTCCACTGTGCACCCAATAATATTGCTTCACAGCTGTCTAAATTCAATAGAACTTTTCCTACCCAGTTATAACAATGCAGGACAAGCCAGGCATCTGCCTTTCCCTTTTTTTAAAATAAGAAATCTTTCCCCCTAATATACCACCCATGGCAATAATTGTAAATGTGCTCTCTTATTCTGGTCTATATTTTTTAATTTAATGTTTTCCTCTCTGTTCTGCTTATGAAGGTCAACAAAGCTGGTGTACATTTTTTTCTTTTTTTTTTTTGTATCTTTCTCTGGTTACTTGTCTAATTCATACACTTCATGCTTGCATCCAGTTTTTCTATCTTTCAGTTTATTTCCTGTCCTGCCAACAGCATTTTATTTCTACAGAGCCATAAGCCAATGTGATGGTAGTTAATGCTGGGCTCTACTCATTCCTAGCTCTGTGAAAAACACTTCTTTCATATCTCATTTAAATATTTTTTTGTCCTCTGCTTTTAACAGTGGAATCTAACAGATTCAGTGTTGTTTCTTGTGACCCATGTAAAAAGGCACATTTTATAGTTGGATAGTAGTTGACCCTCAGAGCCTTTGGATTTATCCCCTCTGAAAGCTTTTCATTGTTCTGTTAGTTTTTTATTATGTTTTCTAGCCAGTACATTCTATATCATGATCTTTATGGTAAACAGTATCCTAGTAACAGAAGTGATTGGCTGTTATACTGAAAAAAAAAAAAAAAAAGCTTGCATTGTTTTTCCAACAAAAAGCAATGCTGGAGGCAAGCTTACAAATATCTGATGGACACAGCCTGAATTTATGGAATAGGAGAGGCTGGAAACACCTGGCATTTAAAACATATACAAGATTTTTGTTTTAGAATAAACTAAAGATATTGACAGTAATAGTAAAATATTATACATAACTCTGTGTATGTCCTGTTGATGAAGGATCTCACTCAGCAAAGTTCCTGAACATAGTGGGATGATGAAGACAGCTAAATTGCAAGCCTGTATTAAAATTCCTTGCTGACCTAGGATCTTTCTGCTTGTATTCTTACTAGATATGTACTTAGTCATGTACTAATACAGAATATTAAGAAATAAAATCCATTAAGGTGCTGCAACTAGTTTTATACCCAATATAATGCAGGTTAAACATTTTTAACTTAAGAAACAAACTCTGAAAATGCTTAGCAGATGGAGCCCTAAAATATATTTTCATGCATAATTCAGAACACTTTATTTGTTTGCTTAGCTAGGAAGAATTTCTGAAGATAAAGAGGATGGAAAATGTACGATATGCATATAGCAATGTAAACTTTTTAACACGGCAGGTAAACATTCACTATAGTAGAGATTGACAGTTGTATATTAAATGTCACAACTTTTTTCCAGACGTTGCGCAGTATTCTTTGAGTCGAGTTCTTTCAACACAATCATAATTGATGTTAACAGAAAATGTAAATTGGAAAAGATCTTAATTCACTGTTGGCAAAACTCTAGTCTAATTGAAATATCTTACCCTAGTAAAATAATTAAAATGTTGGCATACGAAATGATTAATATGACCTTAAAAACAAATTGCTTGACCTGTATAATGATGACACTTCTTTTATATACTTTCAATAGGATATTTCTGTGCTGATTTGCAGAGCATGGTAGAGACAAAAAGATCTGAAGGTCAGAGCCAAAAAACCAAGCAAATAAACAAGCAAACAAAGAGGCTTAGCCTTTAAAAAAGTGCTTTAAGGCATTTACCTGCAGAATTCTGATTGTGAAAATCTCTATTTGGATACTGTTGAAAATTTTATACATGCCTCACTTTTTCAAAAAAAGATTTTAAAGATTCCAGGAGACAGAAGTGGGATTCAACTCCCTAAACACATATGTGTTGAGATTTATGCTGTTTATACTGGTTATCCTATGCCTTTTTTTTTTTTTTTTTGAATCTATGAAAAAGCAAAAAAAGAATAGTCTTAAACATGTCTGATATAATCTTCACATAGTAGACACATCTTGCTTTTCTCTCCCCTAGGCAGAAATGGGGGCAAGCTCAGCTCTAGATATCTTCATTGTAAGTGTATGAATTTAAATAAGATAAATTTCAGACCTACAACCACATTTCTACCTAAATTTCTAAATCCTTCTGGAGACAGGGAATACATCCTCCCTATGACATCTAAGGACTCTGATCCTACTTTTGGAGCACTTCTGGCAATGCAAGAATGAGGTTCTTCCTGCACAAGCACTGTTTTCTTTCAAACCCTGGGATCAAAGAAGACAGATAATTCTTCCGACCCTTGCCTCCTCCATATTTTTCTAGGCTTCTAGATAGGACATGCAGTTAAAACAAAGCATCCTTAACCAGATGTCTGGATGTGAGAGGAGGGTGGGCGAGGAGAAGCACAACACGGTTTCTGCCCTTCCTTGTAGGAGCTTTGCCGCTCTGCAGGGAAGACTCCTAGACTCACCGGGTCAGGGAGAGAATAACAGCGACAGAAAGTGACTTTGTAGCCATAAGGTATGTCACGCTCTGCTCCAGAGGCAATCTGTGTACCTCATGTGATTAAAAATACTTAATAAGTCTTGAAGTTTCATAGCAAAGCTGTCATCACAACACAGGTGAGTGCCCTTACCGCTAGGGAATATTACCCTCTTCCTGATTCTCTGGATTTAAAATTGTTTACTACTCAGTGGCACAATTTTAACCAGAAGATGAAGAGTGATTTTATTCATTCCCAGCCTGTACACTTTCCTAGATCTTGATTTCGTCTTTCAACCTCCTGATAACATTCTTGCCTCCTCTGTACTGGCTTGTTGATGCATGCTCTGATGAACTTCACAGTCTTTTTAAAATAAAAAAATAAAAAAATAAAAAAATTTAGGCAGTATGTGGGGTTGCCCATGTCCATTTGGTCCACAGACTGTGTACTTTCTCTGTTGGCAGAGCTAGGCGAGTCAGTATGGAATGAGATCATGGGGGCCCATAGCCAGTGTCAGAAGATGGAAAGCATGCCCAAGGTCTCTGTCTGCAAGCATACTCTGCATCACCTAAAAAGCTTCCTTATTCTACCTCTTTCCTGACTATGCATTCCTTTGGCTTTGTCAGGCTCCTTTCAGGAAAGCTGAAGGTTCAGTACCCCGAGAATCAATTGGATAAAAGTTTAAGCCACAGCTTATGCTAGAGAGTTGGTGCCTTATGAGTGTCTGATCAGCAGAGATTTACTGGTAGCAAGATTTCAATAAATAGCAAAAAATCTGCTCCAGTTTGCATTGCTTTCAAGACACAAGAGGAACCTTAGCTTAATCAGATACAATTCCTCAAGTGGCCCCTACAACATGACTGCCTTTCTATGGGTTTACCTAAGACTGTTTTACGGATGCTAATCATTTCTTTGCATGAAAAGAGGTTGTTATACCATTAGATCAAGGCGATTGTCCATTAAGATCTGGACCCTGGCTTTAATCTGTGAAGGCCAGAGTCTGGATCTCAATGGATGATCAACCTGATTCATCTTATGGTGTAACAACCTTTCATGCAAAGCAAGGGTTTACAATTTCATAAAACAGACTTAGGTAAATCTGCCCAGTCAACTTTTTAAAATGAAACTGCATTCCCCAACAAGGGTCTGGAGAGCAAAAAGGAGAAACACAGGAGATACCTGAAACTGAGCATAGGTTTAAAATGTGAAGATGGCATCCCTCTACATAGTCTGGTACTGAGTGCTTAAAAACAGATGGGCAAAAATAAGTTTCTGCAGCATTCATTTATTGTACATTAATGCAGCTTCCTGAGCTCTAGCAAAAGACTTTTATTGTTGTCATTAATTTCCAGAACTAGCAGAATACCATCTAGCTTCTAGGGATGGCCTCTTGTGACTGAATTTTGTTGAAAGATAATCAAAGAGGGTTGTCATTCAGTAGCATAAATCTTAGTATCAGAGAGGATTTCCTTTATTTTTAGTAAGTATTATAGAGGAGAAGGATGGGGCATGAAGCAGCTCCTTTTGTAGACTCACCCGCTTTTTAAAAGCTTGGTGAGTGATGACATGTCACTGGATGACTGTGCTTTTCATGTGTATCACACAGGGAGGTATTAGGATCTAAAATTCTTATTCTAACAATCTCCCTGGAGCTTAAACAATTATTTGAACACTGGTATTAATCAGTTACTTCCCAATGTATCGCACGTGACAGTGTAAGCTTGGCAATTGCAAACCAATCAGCACATTTTCCTAAACCTGAATATTTTGTCTATTTGGCAGGAAGAGGTGTAACATAAAAGACAAAAATAAGGAAAAAAATATAGAAGTTCTCACACATGGTACACACTTCTAGCATTCTTTTTATCACTGTCAGAACAGGTAAAACATTTCTTAAGTTGGGTTTATTTTCCTTCCTAGATTGTTTTTTCATTTGTAAGCAATGAAGACCATATTAAACCAAAGTTATTCTCTTGCAGCCCAACTTGAGTCCAGAAGGCTTTTGAAATGCTTTGTGTCTAATCTTTTGTAGTAAATATTGCTACCCAAAGCAACTTCATATCAAATTCTCTTAAAATAAGTGTCACAATGAAGAGCTCACCCTTATCATTTCAACTACTTCATAGTATTTTTCACATAAATCAGGTACAATAAAATATTATTTGGATAAAAAGGCTTTACTATTTGATAACTGCAGAATAAATAATGTTTGAAGGTGGGGTTTTTTTGTTACTGAGATGACCATATATGCTGAATCCGTTCTCTTGAAATGTAGTGGGTTTTTTTTCAAGAAAAATACCTGTGGCACCATTCTTTTATATATAAGACTAACATAAATCTACAGAGGGAATCTAGCATGAATTATATTAAAGGAATGCTTTTAAAGTATTCAGCAGATGCTGTATAAGCATTGCAAGGTCTATAAACCACATCCTGCAAGGTCTGCAATGTTCCATAACTTTGACAGTACAATTAGAGATGTGAGGATAATCAAGCCAGGTTTTATCTTACTAGCCAGCCTAGTGCAAGCTTCAGCGGAATTCTGGAATTCAGCATCCTTCCATATGCATAAGAAACCTTCAGTTGCTGAACTTTTTGTTGGAGCAAGCTCACTGCCCTCAGTACTGAACCAGCAGATTAAAGCTGTTGTGGGTAGTCTTGAGAACAATTTGCAACATCCTTTGTTTGCTGTACAGGTGAAGTTTTAGACAGATTCTTATTGGTTTTGATGTAAATAAAAGCTACAAAGAGCACCAAAATGTTTTGGAAATCCATATGCTCTATCAGGGTGTTTCCAGGACTCCTGGAATTATTTGCACTTTTAGCAGCCTGTAAAACTGGGAGTCCCCAGAGCCTGGCTCAAGCCTTCTGGTCCACAGCTCAGTCAAATGCATGACCGTTGCTGTGTCAGACCCAGAGCTTCAGATTAAGATCTGTCACCTCCTGAATGATGATTCGGGAGTAGCCTGCTTGGTGTGTTTACTCAGAGGCAAGGGGTCCTGCACCCTGTGGGCCCCCAGCAAATTTCCACCTGACAGTGGAAAGGATGCCGCTGCAGAACATCCCGCAGTTCAGTCAGCTGCAGAAGGGTCCTCATTCCTACTGGTCACCTGCAGTCCCTGACAGACCCAGAGGAACCAGCAATTCGTAGGCCTCTGTCTTCAGGTTGGAGATAGAATCATAGAATCGTAGAATCGCTAAGGTTGGAAGGGACCTTTAAGATCATCGTGTCCAACCATCAACCTACCCTAACAAAACCACCTCTAAACCACATCTCTAAGCACCACACCTACCCTTTTTTTAAACACCTCCAGGGATGGCAAATCCACCACCTCCCTGGGCAGCCTATTTCAAAGTCTAATAAACCTTTCCGCGAAAAAATGTTTCCTAATATCCAATCTAAACCTCCCCTGACATAACTTGAAGCCATTTCCTTTCGTCCTGTCACTTTTCACCAGGGAGAAGAGGTCAGCCCCCACCTCTCTACAACCTCCTTTCAGGTGGTTGTAGAGAGTGATAAGATCTCCCCTCAGCCTCCTCTTCTCCAGGCTAAACAACCCCAGTTCCCTCAGTCGTTGCTCATAAGGCTTGTCCTCCAG
>NW_009649320.1:4201946-4245226 GCF_000708025.1 Charadrius vociferus | reverse complement strand
GTTGCGGCCTCACCAGGTCTGAGTACAGGGGGATGATCACTTCCCTAGTCCTGCTCACCACGCTATTCCTGGTACAGGCTAGGATGCTATTAGCCTTCTTGGCCACCTGAGCACACTGCTGGCTCATACTCAGCCTGCTGTCCACCAACACCCCCATGTCCTTTTCTGCCGGGCAGCTTTCGAGCCACTCTTCCCAAGCCTGTAGCGCTGCATGGGGTTGTTGTGACCCAAGTGCAGGACCCAGCACTTGGCTTTGTTGAACCTCATACAATTGGCCCGGGCCCATCGGTCCAGCCTGTCCAGATCCCTCTGCAGACCCATCCTACCCTCAAGCAGATCAACACGCCCGCCTAGCTTAGTGTCATCTGCGAACTTACTGAGGGTGCATTCAATCCCCTCATGGAGATCATTGATAAAGATATTAAAGAGAACTGGTCCCAGCACTGAGCCCTGGGGGACAACCCCCAGGAAGATAACCCCCAGAAACCATTTGCTCCCTGCTGGTTCCCAGTGCAGAGTTTTCTCTGCCGGCCATTCCTCCAGTCCACATGGGCAGCCACTCTGCTTGCAGTGTGCTAGGGCAGGAGGGACTCTTCTTGAAAGTGGGCATCTCAGAGCATATTTCAGGCACTGCACAGGCAATGCCAGAAGAAAGAGAAACGACAGACAAGGTAAAAAGGTCTGTCTTATGTACAGAATGATCATGTCCTAAAGTAAGTCAAAACCCCCCATGCTTTATTTTATGTATTCTATTAGAACACAGGATTTCTGTAGCTATGCTTGCCCTCTTTTTCTTTCTTTTTCCTTCTTTTTTCATTTCTTCCTGTATCAGGTGACATCTTATGTGAAATTTTCTACTTTGTCCACACATCTGAACACCCAGATCTTACGTTACTACCATGTGAAATAAACAATTGCTGGCAAGAGATGATTCTTACTGAGCTGTGAAGGATATGGGCCATATTCACTTTACTTCCCTGTAAACTTTCAGTTGGATTTCAGTGAGTTGACACCTATCTCCAAAGGCTTATATTTCTTTTTTCTTTTTTTTCTTTTTTTTCCTTTTCTGACATACACAAGAATTTGAGGCAAGCCAGGACATCTTTATTTTTAAAAGCTAGGAATATATGACACCCAGTCCCCAAGGGGGAAATATTATTTATATAATTCCATGTAGTGCCCTATGTCTGCTAAGAGAGAATAAATATAATTAGAAAAATGTGACTAATATCGCTCTCTGAATCCCCAGTGTGCATCTTTTTTTAGCCATCTGTTCTCTCTCCTCCAGGTCCCAATCACACATGTACTAAACTACTAAACAGTAACCACAGAACCCACCTGCAAACCTGAAGTTAAAGGTATCTTATACCTCCTAGTATAGGGGGATCTTCTACATCCTAGTTTTCCAGCTGTTAAACCGTACCTTCTGTAGAGAAGGTGCCTTATTGACTAGAAAGTGCACCTGTACCAGCTTACCACTTTCAGCACTTTTTGTTCTTTCAGTATTCGCAACAGTTAGAGAAATACTGTTATCCTTCTTTGGGCAAAGAGGAGGAACTGAGAAACAAAGTTAAATGACTTGCTCTGGGCCATACAGGGACTCTGTGACAAACTAGGATGTGATGCTGTTAAATAATGCTGTAGAGAAGTGCCCTTCCCTCTGAAGCTTAACTCCCAGTTTAAACTGACATATTTTACAAACAGGCACCATGTTACAATACCAATGCTCGTTAAATGATAGATTGAAAGTCAGACTCAAAACACCAGAGCAGCACATTCTCCTTGAGCCTTCCTTGTTAATAAATTGTGAATCACGTATATCCCATCAATAACCTGTTGTGAAAAACAAAACTTTTCCTTGTTAGATCAGGCAGTGCCATTACAAAAACAGTATATTGTGCTTCTCATTTTATTTTGAAGATAAACAAGACTACTTTAATTACCATGATCTGACATGCCATCTCCAGAACAGAAGGTACAGTACTGAAAGGTATAATACATTTGCAATACAGGGATGGTTTATTTTAGGCATTAAATGAAATGGCATTAACATGAAGTATGAAAAATACTGCCCTATTCTTAATAGAATCTTTCTTGAAGGAACCATTGTAAAAATGGATTTCAGATTTTACTGCTTAAGTCAAAATATTAAATGTTGTACTAAATTATATTTTGAAAAATATGAAACTTGTGCCACAAACAAGAAATAACTTTTATTATTCAGGGTGTCTTGGGTGTATTTTAATTTCTTAGATTTCATAATGCAAAGTTAATCCTTGCGAGACCTTAAATAAGTAGGAGGTTAGAAGAGTCAAGGAGCCCTAAAAGGCAAATCTTTTCACATAGACCACTTTTCATTTTCTGGTTGATTAGGGCAAAATAGCCATCACAATCAATATGACAAGCAAATGGGTGGACTGAGTGGCAAAGAAATAGGTGGAAAAGTATTTGGGGGGTGTGGATATTTTAAGAAAGGAGATTAGAGAGATGGCACCAAAAGCCAAGGAGGGTATAGAAGAAAGGCCATATTCAGGCAAGAAGAAATCAAAGCAGTAGAAAAATTATCATTTTTAATACCTCAGTCAGGCAGCACAGAACAGCTGCTGTGCGTAACAGAACAAACAATTCTTGCACCTGCAGAAAGAAAAGAAATAATAGCAACATAGCATCTTCCCCATGAAAAGAAGTAGATCTGGATGTCCTTGAGAATATAAACTGAGATCCCCGTTAAGGTCACCGCCCAGCAACTGTGGGAACAAAACAGATGCAACAACACCAAACACCTTGTCTCAGTCATTGCTGCATACCTAACATACAACATATTTTCTCCCATATGCTTCACCAGGCATATGTGCTTGAAAAGTTTTGTGTAGGCTGCAGCAGAGCTGCAGGAGCTGGAAAGAGCATCCCTGTACGCCGTGGTGTTCAGTCCTAAGGGAGCTGGTACCCTGGCTGCAGCTCGAGCTGCCAACCCGCTGCAGGGAGAGGCACGCAGGCACCAGCGCCGTGCCCCAAGGGGTTCTTGGGCCACATGGTGAGGACCAAAAAAATCGGGATGTATGCATCCTGCCATAATGTCAAGAGGCAGCCACTGATCACTGCGGAACAGTACTTGTTTTCAAACTGCAGGCATCTTTCCTCCTAAGTTTATGTAGTACATTCAGTGATTAAATAAAGCAAAGAGGGAATTACGCCACATGAATGGCCATCTGACAATTTTCCAGGTACAATATAAACAGTCCTGAGTGGTTATCAGGAAAATACCTGACCAGACTAAGTTTATCAGCATTCACAGGACTTTGCTATCTACAGAGAGCTTGCAGAGCACATACTTAAAATACACAATCATGAACACAAGGTGAAATATCAAAAAAAGGACTTCAAGGAAAAAGTACAACATTTCCCAGGACGGGCATCTGGATTTTGTGGACAATGAAATTTTGAATGAAACTGCAGCAGAAAAATCAAATAAAGCCTAGGTTTTACAGACAGAGAAGTATACCATATATCACAACATATTTTTATAGGACAGGCTTCAATAGCTCCCAAGAACCAGGTCACAACCTTAATGTTGGCTGACTGAAGCTATTGCATTACTATCACCACACATCTCTTTTGCATTAGTGATGTGCTAATAACAACAAATGGATTTTAATACATTATAATGTTGGAATTAACTAGTGTTTTCTGATAAGGAGCAAGTCACCTTCTATTATCAGACATCAAATCATCTTAGTATTTTGCTGATATATTCTCCTCCAGTTCAATCTGCCAAAGAAAATAGTTTGCCTGCCTCTAGAGTGGAAAGAAAACATGCCTGAAAAAGATGCAGATAAAAATGGATACAGAAATTAGCCCTGGAGTACTGTAGATTTCCCAAGGCCTTGCTAAGAACGCAGTTATATTTGGGTTTAAGTGCTCAAGCCCAAGTTTCTCCTCAGAAAATGATAGATTGTATTCAGAGAGCTTAAATAATGGCAAAGATATTTAAAGGAAGACCAAATTTTCGTTATTTGTGATGCACACTACATTAATTAGTGGAAGAATAGTTATGGTAGAAAGATAGTGAAAAATATCTTCGTTGTATCATGTGAATTTGGAACTCAGATAAAAATTATGGACCAAATCTTTCATGTTAGCAACTGGGCTATGACCACAAGGGTGTGTCTATATCAGGGATTGAAGGATTTGGGGGTTTTGGGGGGTTTATGAATTTCGCATGCATATACAAGACAGGCTGAGAGAGTTGGGGTTGTTCAGCCTAGAGAAGAGAAGGCTCTGGGGAGACATTATTGTGGCCTTCCAGTACCTAAAGGGGGCTTACAAGAAAGATGATGAGGGACATTTTACAAGGGAATGTAGTGATAGGATGGCTTTAAACTGGAAGAGGGTAGATTTAGATTAGATATAAGGAAGAAATTTTTCACTCTGAGGGTGGTGAGGCACTGGAACGGGTTGCCCAGGGAAGCTGTGAAAGCTCCATCCCTGGAAGTGTTCAAGGCCAGGCTGGATGGGGCTTTGAGCACTCTGTTCTAGTGGGAGGTGTCCCTGCCCACAGCAGGGGTGTTGGAACTAGATTATCTTCAAGGTCCTTTCCAACCTAAACCATTCTATGATTCTATGATACATATGGAGACTTATAGTAGACACTCAAGGACACAACTGGTGCACTTGAAGTGGTTTCCTTTTGCACAAATGTTGCTGCCATGCAATAGGACACTAGCTAGGGAACACCATTTCAATGTGGATGCAACATCTTCCACTACATAGCCCTCTAGATTTTTATAGCACATGCAATGTTAGATTGTTGGCAATCTGTTTATGATTACATATCCATGATGCTTGTTGACAGAGATGCTGTTACAGGTCTGCTCTTTACCTATATACCAGTTATCAAATTATAGTCACAGGTGGACATTTCAACTATTATCTGTTTTTAATTACTTGGCACTATGTCCTATTAATGGTGGATAATACTTAGCAAAAAGGACAGGAAAATGTGCATTTAGTGGTTGTAATTGACATAAACTATAGGTAAATTCCTTGCTGTGTAAGAAAAAAGCTGAAGCTGAAGATCTAGAAAATGCCTACAGCCTACCCATTTGTAGATGAGAACGGCAACATGTGCTTCATACTGATCCTTGTACCATAAACACAGAAAAGGTGTGTCTTGCCCTCCTTCATTTGGCACATTCTATTGGCTGAAATTCTCTTCTACTGCAATGATGTATTTAAAGACAGGTCCTCCTACATAACAAAATCTTCTGGCCAGTACCGCAGTGGTTCAGGTCAGCTACCCACACTCTCTTGTTCCAGTTTCTGAAAGGGAATTGCAGCTTGTTTACCCCGAGTGCACCTCTGGCAGACTCCCTTCTGTGTCATAGTCACAGTAGCAAGACTGAAGGAGAGATGAGCAGCATGGCTGGAGCCACGGCTTCCAGAGAAGGTTGTTCCATGACAACTGGTCAGGGACAGCCTGCAGGGATCTGGTGTGCTTGTCTACTGCTAGCTGTATGACCCTGAGGATTTCGTGGAAACGGCTCTCCGTTTCTGGAGTCAGTGGGACTTTCTCTTCAGGGTCTCTGGAAAGATCGTAGAGCAGTGGGGGATCATGCCAAGTGATGAATCCTCCATGGCAGAAGCAAACGTGAGAATCGTAGCAACCATTGGAGTCTTCAGGACTGAAGTTTGGAGTGAAGAAGAAGACTTTCCAGACAGATTCACCTGCAATTTACAGACACAAAACAGCTGATGATAAATCGACAAACTAAAAGTCCTCTAGTCTTATAAAACTCTAATTTACACCACGGGAAATCAGTCTTTTGGTACAACCTCACTGCTTTCAGGAACTGCAATATAATGAAAGAGTAAAACAAAATTGAGCAAAGCAAAAATAAGCAAAACACGGTGATTTTCATGCTACACATATTTATGAAATAATTATGATCATTTCATTCCCTTGGAAGAATACTGATTAACTAAATCATAGAAGAATTAGAAGAACTTTATGTTTTTACATAAACAGTGCTAAGAATTTCTGTATAAATATTTACTAAGCCATTGCATTGCCTTCTTCAAAACTTATTAAAATGTACCTTTGCCCCTTGACCGCATCCAGAGACTGTTGGGCCATGTCTGCTTCTCATTTTGCTAATCAAAATAATTTCATTTTTACCTTTTTCTCTCTCTCTCTTTGTTGCATTAACTTATTGCCCTCTGCCATATGATTTCATTGCAAACACCTGGAGACAGTTTCTTGTTTTATTAAATGTGATGACATGAAAAAGCATAATGGATGCTAAATTCCTGTCTTAGGTCTCTAGATGTTTTTTTTTTTCCAGAAGTAAATAACTGTTACGGTAGTGCAATTTTTAGATGACATTCTGCTTTGTAAAATGGGAGCCAAAGGTCTTCATTACAGATTGGTCATTCTCTCTCAGCTTAATTTGCTGTGTACAGAAACTGAACTTTCTGCACTAGTGTAACTTCAGTCAGTATTTTCTCTGTTTAGAAATACTAATTATTTCCTTGATTAAGAATAAGCAGATATCAGTTGGTTCCTTCAAGAAGCACTCTTGAACAGAAGGCACAGTGGAAAAATCTGAAAATACTTAACAAGAAAGGATTAAACAAAAAATGTCTACTATTTTTCTCAAGTATCACCAAACAGACAGGGTAGGCAGGAACAGACCGGCACTTCCAGGGAAGCAGGCCATCCTCCCACAGCCAGGGAAGGACACAGTTCTCCAGAAATGGATACAACAATAATTAATTAGAGTAAAAAATCTGTACTTTATTCTTAACAAAAGTAGGATACTAAACAGCTGAGGTCTATGATGTCAGACTACCTACCCACTTGAGTGTATACAGACATCAGAAATATATATTCATTAGTAATTCACATTCCTCAGCACCCTATTGCAAAAACCATTTTTTGTATCACCTCATTATTTGAAATCCTGGGAGAAAATCTCTTTTTGGAATTTTGTTGAATTTTGTTAAGTTCACAGAAAGCTTGTTAATCTAGTAACAGATTGTCACAGATTTATGTGCTCTACAGTGATTAATATTCATTAATCAAATCATCAATTCAACAGAATGGAAAGGCACTGAAAATGTGGGAAGGGCAGAGATGAACTGGTACATGCTATGCTGTAACTACATCACACAGTTTTTAAAGAACAGGTTTAAAGAAAGAAATGTTTCAGTGGACTAAAGAGTCACAGGCTGCTGTTCTAGTCTATATCATGAATTTAAAGGACAGTAGGTGACCTTAAGATTCTTTACAGCTTTTTCTATCCCACGGCATTTTTCACATTGTAAAAGATTGGTTCCTTTAGGAACCAATTCAATGACAGAGCCTGGAGACTTCCAGTTCACTTAGCCTGCACTTAAATCAGGGTCGGAGGGGTGATGGTTGTTATACACATTAGACTTGGAGGACCCTCTGAATGCTGCTTGGAAGTCAGTGAAGGGGAAGAAGCTTTAAAGGCTCAGAGTGACTTCCTGGCACAGACTATAGGACATGGCAGGCTTTAAAAGGCTCTGGCTGTGAGACAGCAGCCATGGCACAGTCTTACTGGGAAAAAGGGAAGGGAAGGGAAGGGAAGGGAAGGGAAGGGAAGGGAAGGGAAATGCTGCTTGGAAGTCAGTGAAGGGGAAGAAGCTTTAAAGGCTCAGAGTGACTTCCTGGCACAGACTATAGGACATGGCAGGCTTTAAAAGGCTCTGACTGTGAGACACCAGCCATGGCACAGTCTTACTGGGAAAAAGGGAAGGGAAGGGAAGGGAAGGGAGCATTCTTTCATCTACCTTTCCAATAGCATTTTGAAAGGCTGGTTTGATACTTGATTTCTTTAATGTTTTTGCAGAATTACAATAAACAAAATCTAACATTCCGCCTTAAATTTCCTTGAACTTATGCACAGAACATTTCCCAGAGCAGAAATATGCTTCTCATTTACTGAGATTTACAATTTACCTTCTGGGAAGGTATGTAATTCTATCGTAAGTATCCCTTCAGGCTCTTTAAAAGTGTTTAATTGGCATGTTGGACAATGAAGAACAGAAAAAGCCAAAGGGCTTTATTAATCAGTGTACCCTGTGCCTTTGTAAACTATGCAACACTTGCCCCACCTGCAAATTTGATTCTGGGCACTATAACACCTTTAGAAGAAGAGCAGAAAAAAAAAAAAAATATAGCTATTAAAATGTCAACTAAAAGAAATTCCAGTAAGGCCACGCACGTGAGAACTTTGTGGTCAGGATGTCTTACCTCACATCTATCTTTCATGGTACACTTGTGCTGAACAACACTGAAAAGAAATTTTAGCCAACTTTTTTTTTTTTGTTTTGGGCACTGTAGCACCAGGCCAGTTCAAGGGCTTACAGATAGCCATACAGAGTTGGGGATTCGGAACTAATGCAAGTCAGTACAAGCAGCTCTTACAGGTAAGACACGGGGAAAAGAAAGGAAGTTGGACCAGGATTTTTTTTTTCCCTCACAGTGTAAAGAACTGTTCAGGTTAGCCTATATACAGAGCATACGGCCTATGGCAAAATCACGCATAGGATTGGGGACAGGGCATGTGTGACATCACATCATGTCTGAATCACATTGCTAGTGTTTCAAAGAGCTGATGCTAGTTTATCAGCTATGCAGCTATATATTGTCATTATCATACAGCCCAAACCACTGAGCTCTGGGAGAGCCAAGTCTGTTATTGTGCAACGTTCGTCGGTTGCACTGCAGTGATGTTTCAGCGAGGACCTGGAACTTCACGTGGTGTTGGAAGAACAGCAGCGCAGACTTTAACTGCCGATTTCCCAAGCATTATAAAAACTAAAGCATATCTGTCAGTGGCTGTGGCTGTGGAGCAGCCAGTGTAATATACTAGGAGACATAAAGAGCTGTCAGACTTCTAATCTGTAAAGCTGATGAACTGTATAAGGCTTGATATTAAAAAGAGAGAGCTCTCTCCCAGTCTCTTTTAGCTGATATAAAACCTCATTTTGTCAGAGGGTTAACTACAAGGATCAAATTAATCTCTCAGTAATTAACGATACCTTTGTTCTGCAAAGCATCTGGATAGTAAACTCTCTTTATATAAAAAGATAACTACATGTCTCTTCCTCAGTGAAGTTAGTAGTAAAATTGTCAGGACTCCCCCACAGTCAAGTATATCAGGTCCCTTCGAAAACAGCAGGCAATTCCTAAGCCTGCATCACCGTTCAAGATCCTGTCCCAGTGCTTCACAGCTACTTTATTTAGCATCCATTTTTCCTGCAATTCTCCAGCTTTCTGAATTGTCCAACAATTTCACCTATTCAGGTCTCAGAATACCTCTTTTCTTCACATGTTAAGAAAAATAACAGCTACAGAAGCTGTACATATAAATAGTCTCAAATTAAAATAGGTTGCAATTGGCCCAAGCAAATCTGCTATGAACATAATTGTTCAGAGTTCAATCTCCCTAACAGACTCCTCTTCTGTTTTATTATTCTTCACCCATCTATTTATCGTCTCATACTCATACAGACAACCGTAGCTCCAACAGACAGGTAGCAGCCATGAGAGTAAATAAAAGTCTCTCAGTAAGATATATTAATATTTCCAAGATGAAGTGACACACTGGATATGGATGTCATTTCTGTTATAATAGCACTGTTCTTAATCACTGATGGCTAAATGGAGTTTTCTGATAAGCAGTTCTTGAAGTGAATAGAAGATATTACTGTGTTATTGCCTGGACCTCATTTTTACTGCATTTACTCTATGGCAATAGCTTTATAGGTTTGCTGCTACTGTCTTCTCCTTTGTTTATATTATTTTGTTTTTTCTTTCTGTAGAAGAACAAGTTAAACAAAACTGTTCTTCACTGTAAATTGGGGAGCTGGTCTCTCCTTG
The DNA here is from genome assembly GCF_000708025.1 of Charadrius vociferus. Lineage (NCBI taxonomy): Eukaryota > Metazoa > Chordata > Aves > Charadriiformes > Charadriidae > Charadrius > Charadrius vociferus. The sequence goes on along the minus strand of NW_009649320.1, from coordinate 4,235,319 downwards.
ACTTCAGATGCCTTTGAGCATAACCTTTCGGGCGTAGCGTACCGATGTAAATTGCCCACAGGCTTTTGCTGAATCTTGAGTGTGCTCTTTAGCCATTGTCAGCTCCCACGCTCTAACTCACACCAGCTCTTCTTCATTTATACAGAGTAGCAGATAAAAGCTGCAACTCACTTGAAAATGACATTTTTTAGATAACTCTTGTTATTGTTAGATTGAAACCTTTCTTCCCGTTTCCTATATTGTTAGAATCACTTAGAATTGTTAGGTTCTCTGCTAATCTTATATAAAGTAGATAGCACTTATGGGTATATAATCAGCTCTTCAATAATTTAACAAAAGTTTCAGTAGCTAAATTCTTGTAGAACTATATCTAGCATGTATTTGTTTACTATAAAGAAAATACACGTATTATTTTCAAGACTATGTACATTCCTCAAACAGCTAATAAAAATCTACTATTTCAGTTTTAAAATTTGTAACTTATTCGTTATTTCAGTGAAAATTTGTATTTTTTTGGATACTTATTTTAAGTGTCTGGGTATCTTATATTGTTACATCAGTCAGAAGACAGCACGCTATGTCCCAGTGTAGGGAGAGAATAACTGAGTGATATTCAAAGACACAATAAGAACCAGTTGTGGCTAGAAGAGGCTTGCATAAACAACTGTGCAGAGCATACAGTATTTGAGGTAAAACCAAGAAAAAAGCCAGTAGTAGCAGTGATTTTAACGTCTTAAGAATAGAAACTGCAATGTTAAGTGAAAACAGAAGGAATGGCACATTGGTGGATAACTAATAATCATACTGAACAACTGCTGGAGGAAAAATATAAGGCATAGTGAAATCATGCTCAGGCTGCTGCAGTCAAGACAGAAATTTCATGACTGAGCTTATTATCTAGAGTAAGTGCTGTGGTACGAGAAGCTTCCATGAATTCTGTTCAACAGTCAAGATTATCTGCTGAACAGTAGCAGTTATCGGAGAATTATTTTCCTGAATTCTTCATAATCATCTTCAAAAAGGATTGATCATTTACAGTGATTTCTTTTCTTGTTGATGAAAGTCCCAAGTGGGAAGAATCTGTGGGTATAGAAACTATGCTGCTAAAATAGGAAGCACTGTAGTGCAATGCTATGCATCATATTTGGAAGTCTTCATTAACAGCAACATGGAAGAATACATGTTGCTCTGGAAAAAAATTCCACCCAGAGTAATTTGATGCACATAATACAGACACTTGCTAAAGATTTGTTTGAAGAATCTATTTACTTGGTGAATGGTCCATGTAATTTTCAGTTCATCCAAGCAGCAGTTGATGGCATGCTGCAGACAGTAGATAATGTTGGCACAAAAAAAAAAAAATTACTGGTCATTTCCAACCTATATTCAAAAGTCCTTGAAAAAAGAAAAGCCTCATTTTATTGCTTGTGCGAGAAATAGTAGTAATTTGGATGTATTGGTTTTTGATTGGAGTCAGTAAGAGATACAGTTAAGAACCAAGAGAGTAACACACTTAAACAAAGATGGCAAAAAAGAAAGAGAAACCCATTCAGAATTGTGCTTTGCCTTTTGTTCTTTCTGACCTTCAAAAACACATTTTATTAACAGAAAATAAATTGAGGACAATCATTACTCTCTTACATAAAGTGGATGCAATCATTCTGAGTGAAATGAGCAGACCTGCAAGATTCAGACAGCGATTTTCCCGATTCTGAGCAAACGTATGAGACAAAGATGCAAAGGAAGAACTAAGAAACTTCTGCAAATATTTTCAGACAAGCTTGAACCAACCAAACCCAAAACCATCCCCAGGAATTTGTTTATAAATTATTTTCTCCAGACATTTTCAAAATTTGGATGTCAAAAAAAACTTTGACGCACAGAATGCTAAGGAAGCATTCTAAATCATTAATCTGAAAATTGATAGTGTGTTTAACCTATAAATAGCAAAAAGAATATCTAAACCCAAAGAAATAACTATGCAAAGTTACTTTAAAAGTGAAAAGTAGAAATAGTAGCCTCGAAATTTGTGCCAAAGTATACTGAATACTCATGTGTTTTATTTGAAAAAGTTGAGAAGAAAGGTGAACTATGCTTCCTTACAGCTGTTTCAGATAGTTGAATTATTTATTTATTTTAATTTTTAGAAAGCTACTAGGATCCTTTGGAAACCTTCTGAGAAATTATTTTTGTTTTATATGGAAAATTGCATCAGTTAAGCATAAATGATAACATAGCAAAGGTGTTCCTTTTGTCAGAGTAAAAAAAAAATGAGTTAAAGAAAGCAACCGTTTCTAAGTGACAGGGTGCAAAAACCTCAGTATCAGTCAGCCCTAAATATTAAAAACAAAACCTGTGAATGACTGAATTTTGTTTTTCTTGTAAAGACTATAGTATATGTATCTGAAATATATGACAATGGGTTTTGTCCCACTGTTACAAAATGCACGTTTGCCAGAATGTGAAACTAGCAAAAGGTTAGAAACAGTGTTAAACTTTGAGGTGAATAGCTGAAAGTAAATAGGAATTTGCCTCCTTAGAAAAAAAAGTTGGAAAAATTGTGCAGGTATTAAGCCAATTAGAACTACAAAAAAGGATATTACCTGAGAGCTCGGGGATGTTATAATACCCAGTGTTTCAGCTGGAAATTGAGTCTTAGGGGGCACAGAAAAGTTTAAAACTATTTCATTAAGGTTGTTATGAGCCTATCATTTGGAACTAATGCATTTGAAGAAATGGAAAGTAGAAGTTTACTGAAGCTCTTTGATGCAGATTATTGTGACTAACGACTGTATGTTCAAACAATGCAAAAATCCCTCAAAATCCTGAACTAAACCTAAACACTAAAAGTACATATCACAGGATGTGCTCTTAAAGATGATCAGCAGGGACTCATGCATAAATTTATTCCTAAGAAAATTTCTAGAAGCCTGCTTTCTGTTTTCACATGGACCTCTTCCAAGTTAGTGTATTTCAGAGAAATGCAGCAGTTTGCCAGTGTGGACTTCTATGCAAAAACCAAACTTCATTTCACAGTTCTCCAGCCAGCATGAATGCTTGAGTTTGAAGAGTTGAGTTTTAGGAAAGCAATGGGAATATTTTTTTGTCTTGCTGGTATGCAAGAATGATGCAGAGATCTCCAGCTATTGTGCAGAATACAGTAAGGGATGGAAAAGAGAAAGAACCTTGACTCTCTCCTCCTAATTTCCAGATTTAAGGAATGCATGTGTGCAGCATATTGGAAAACAAGCTCTTTTTTTCTGAAGTGCTATAACCTGCTAAAATCTCCCTCCTACTAAAGACAAGAAAGAGAAAGGTCTCCTGGGGCTGCAGATAAGATGAATACATTTTAACTGTTACTTATATAGGATTTAAATGGAGACATCAGAATTGTTTTGATGAAAGGTTATTTCAGACCTGTCACTCAATTAATACAAAATAATTTTGGCTGGTAAACTCTGTTCAGTCATGCATAAAGTAAAGAAAATAATCAAAGATATTTTGGGGGGTTTTGTTTGTTTGGAGTTGTGTTGTTTTGTTTTGTTTTTATTAAGAAATGGTTCATTGCATTGGTGTACAGGAGATTTGGCTTGTGCCTTCCATGCTGCAGCCATCCCTGCCCCTTAGTTTGCAATCTAAACCAGGAGAAAGGGAACTGCAAATAAAAAACAACAACAACAACAACAACAAAAACAAACAAAAAAAAAACCCGAAAGAAAGTCTCTTATTTCATTTCAACTTAACCAACTTGACCAGGAAGTTGGGTTTATGTTCTTACTATGATTAGGAACAAGGTAATTTTTTTTTTTTTTCCCAAAGGTGAGGATTTAATTATCCCCCCTTGGCCCCTTATTTGTCTCTCTCTCCCAAAGTAGGGGCATGCTAGTACGGAGTGGAGCACTGCAAGTCCCAGGCTATAAATAGCTCTGCCTGAGCCTAACAATAACTCTGCTGCCACTGTCACAGAGCAGAGCAGAGGCAAGAAAATACTGTAACAGTATTTGTCATGCTTGTCAGGAGAAACACTTTCCTACCTAAAATATTGTTAGCAGAAATGTGTATCAGTTGATTAGGTCAATTTTCTTGAGCTTGATATAAACCGTTCCGTGGTGCCTGTTCAAGCTAGAAATGCTCTTCTTCCCTTTGGCAGTTCTGTTATTTGACACTTACCAAATGATATGCCCATACTGTGTCACCCAAATTCAGCTGCAGCTGCTCTGATATGAGGATCAAGATAGCAAATTAAAATACTTAATGAGACAGTTTAGGTAAATGACACTTGATGCTTGTCCTGCTTCCTCCAGCTGTTGTGGTTGAAACACTGAACACAAACTAGGGATTTGGGAGACCATTTGGGATGCCTCCATGAATTGGGCAAGATCAGGTAGAGAAAGAGAGAAAAAAAAAAACAACAAGGGGGAAAACAAAGAGTGAAGATGATCACAAAGCAAGTTAGGAAGCAGGGGAAACAAAATATCTTCAATAATCAAGTAGATTAAAAGATTGTGATGGACTTCAGCAAGAAACAGTAATGAGTGACTCAGATGTTTGATACAGTGCAAAAACGTATGTCTTCTTGATATTATCAAAGAAGAAAACCAAAAGCAAAGAAAGTAGCCAAAAAGGACTTAAAAACAAACAAACAAAAAAACCAACCCCAAACCCACTTGTAAGGTAAGACACTTCTCTAGAGAACAGTGGAAGTGAAGGAACTTGTGAGACTACAAAACAGAAGGTAATTGACGGGAAAACCCTCGTGAGGGTCAGAGTTGATCGCAGCTTCTGCAGTTGCAGAGGGGAAAGACTCATACAAGGGTTTGATCAATTAAGAGGATCAAAAGGGGTTTCACTATCAGTGAGAAAAGAAGCTCAGAAATGGGGAGGAATAAATAGATGGGAAGAGGATGAAAACCAGGCAAAAGGACATAGTTCAGAGGGGAGAAAGGGGCTGCTCTTTGTCCAACAAAAATGTGCTGTAAGTAACCTGAAGACTCATGAGTTATTACTGAAGGAAAATTAAATTTTCTCCCACAATTTATATAATCTGAATTAGATAACATGTTATTTAACTATTTCATGGGATTGTGTAGCTGAACTAGTAGAGAACAGACATAAATAGACACATCACACCGACACTTCAGTGTTTTTCATGCATGGTGACCCTCAAAACCACAAAAGTGGTCTGCAGCACTTGCCTTCTACTGCTGAGGAAATCTCAAGAAAGAATTTTGCTGCAGGCTATAACATGCAAATGTGTAAATATGAGTAAAACATAAGTCTATGTATCTATGGAAACTTGTTACCTACTGTTATAGAATCATAGAATCATTTAGGTTGGAAAAGCCCTTTAAGATCATCGAGTCCAACTGTCAACCTAACACTGCCAAAACCACCACTGAACCATGTCCCTAAGCACCACATCTACACATCTTTTAAATACCTCCAGGGATGGGGACTCAATCACTTGCCTGGGCAGCCTGTTCCACTGCCTGATAACCGTTTTGGTGAATATATTTTTTCTAATATCCAATCTAAACCTCCCCTGGCCAACTTGAGGCCATTTTCTCTTGTCCTATTAGTCGTTACTTGGGAGAAGAGACAGATCCCCACCTCGCTACCCCCTCCTTTCAGGTAGTTGTAGAGAGTGATAAGGTCTCCCCTCAGCCTCCTTTTCGCCAGGCTAAACAACCCCAGTTCCCTCAGCTGCTTCTCATAGGACTTGTGCTCTAGACCCTTCACCAGCTTCATTGCCCTTCTCTGGACGCTCTCCAGCACCTCACTATCTTTCTTGTAGTGAGGGGACCAAAACTGAACACAGTATTCGAGGTGTTACAAGTTTCTGTACAATTTCTCTGATAGACTACATTGCCACTGAATGTTGCTATTAAGACAAAGGCTGGTGACAAGGAATGAGGTTTAATGAGACTTAATGAAGTTTATGAAGTGATTTTGGGGAAGGACATTTATGCCTCCACATTAAGAGCTGCCTCAATCACCAACAACACTTACCTGTAAGAAAGAATAAAAAGATTCTGAGAGAGCTGATAGCTAACAGACAGGGTAAATGACTGTTTTAGTCTTGTGTTAAAAGGAAAATTGAACAAACAAAGCAAGTGGCACTTTCTTAATTAGATTTTAAAGATCTTCATGCTTGTGTAACTCAAATGAGGATCTGTATCTCATCCATATTTTTCTTTTCTGACTATTTTTGTCAGTTCTTTCACAAGACTGGTGCATGGATAAAATGCTATTCTGTACTACGCTTCACTCTGTATTTTACTACACAGTCTAACCTGGCTATCTTATTTATAGCATATTTGTAGACAGGCCCTTATTTAAACTACTGCTTATTTAAAAAGAAAAATGACACTAATTAAATGACATGATCCTAAAATTTCCAGTCAACTTCAAGAGACTCCCATAGTGCCATTCCTGACACTTAGCAAAATATTAATGTTTTCCACACTGTGAAAAAGGTGGCAAGGCATTTCTAATTTTAAATTCAAGGTAGTGAGTAGGATTTATTGCTCATCACTATGCTGCTTCTTAGTATACAAGTTGACAATCTGGTCACCTCACCTAATTTTGGATCACTGCAATGTGGAGGTCCTTATGTAAGCCAGTTATGAGCCTATACTGATCTGCTTCTTACCTTTGTTGGAAGGCTGCTTTAGGGTGAGAAGAATTCAGCTTGTTTCTCTTTTGATGAGACTGATAAGCTCAGGTTAGCTCAGCTGTAGGTGTTTACACTGTAGACATCTACATATCGTCATCACCATCCTCTGAATTTGCTAAAAATCTGAGGTGTCAAGAGCCTTGAGGGCACTAAAAAGCCTCACCGCCCCTGCCCAGCCTGAAGGTAGACTCCCATCCACGTACCCTGCCCATGGACCAGGACTCCCATTTCAGCTCAGCCCAAGGTCATCAGTCCCTGCTCGAGCAGTGCTGAAGGAGTGCCAGTTGCCAGCCCTGTCTCTGGATGGCCCTAGGTTTTAGACTTTCTTCCAGCTCTGCTATGCTCCCACATCCTCCTGTTCCTGACTGGACTCCCTGGATGGACCTTGAACCTAAATCACCACTTTGCCTAGTCAAAGACTATTGAAAAACCCTGTTAGCAGCACTCAGCTCTGCTCGCTTTGCTCGGGTGCTGGAAGACACTGCTCTGTCAGTAAAAACACTACAAGTGCTGGGGTCACAGTTTTGTTCGAGTCACTTTTAGAGTGAAGCATCACCCAAGTTAGATAGTCAAGCTTCTTGTCTCTCTAGCATTCTCTAGTCCATCTTTCATTTTGCTTTCTAAGATCAAATATCTCTCTACAAGGTGCTGCTGCACAGTGTTTATAAATAGTGGGTTAAACATCTCCTCCTCTCAAGTACATGTAAAACTGACATATTTAACTGATGTGGCCAGAAAATACAGAGGTTTGCCTTCCTTGTTCATATACATTACTTCTGTATACCTTTTTTTAAGGAGTCTTACTCATCCTTAATGATCATTCAATGACCTTTGAAACATGATCACTAGCTACAGTACATCTGCATTGACTCTGCTTATGTGATGTCTGTATCTTTCACATATTAATGTATGCAGTTTCCTCTATTCTAGTTATAGCAAATAAGAACAAAAGCACATTTCAGAGATTTCAAATGAATTTTCTTTTTGTCATCTAATTCATCCCCCTGCCACTGCACAATTGTTCCCTACAATGTATTTTTTAAAAGCTCTCTTGATGGATGGTGTCTTCTATTGTAACTTTTGTGCTACTATCATTCATTTCCTTTATTGCGGAAGACAAAGACATTTTATTGGCACACTCCTTTCACTTAGCGTTCTATCTACTAACTTTTTCAAATACAAATTCTTCATGAACTTTTGCTGGAGTTTAAATGAAGATTTTGGTGCAGATGATTGCCTCAGAGTTCATAGAATCATTGAATCATAGAATGGTTAGAGTTGGAAGGGACCTTAAAGATCATCTATTTCTAATCCCCCTGCCATAGGCAGGGACACCTCCCGCTAGATCAGGTTGCTCAAAGCGGCATCCAGCCTGGCCTAGAACACTTCCAAGGATGGGTCATTCACCAAGTTCATTTGGGTTGCCCCATCCCTCAATTACCTGTTGCATTATCTATTCTAAATTCCCTTCCTACATCTTTTGTAGAGTTGTGGTCCACTGAAAGTGAATGTTAAAATTCCTGTGAATTTACTGAGAGGATGATTTCATCTTGTTTGCCTTCAGTTCAACGAAGTATTTCTACCTTAGCTTAAGAATACAAATAATAACCTCATGCTTAAATTCAGCAAAGTACAATGTAATCTGTGACTGAAGCTGCTGTGTGCTCAACTAATTGTTTAATCCAGGATCTATATATGCTCCTCAACTCCGATCAAATATCCTACTTCAAATTATTTGAGAAAAAAAAATTGAATTTTTTTTTTTTTTTGCTATCTGTGCTGTTGCTTAATAAAACACTGCTACACTGATACTGATGGATACACTGTGAGGGATTTATTTAATGTTGTCTCAAGGTCTATAGGAAGAAGAAACTTGAATCAAGTTTTACCAAGTCTAAGACAAGTTTCATGTTCACTAGACAACTTTAGCTTGTGGAAAAATCAGTGTTCAGCATTTAGATCTTAGCTTCCTGAAGTTTAAACGCACGCCAGCTTAGTAACATCCTCTAACTCCAAACAAACTCCTCAGTTACTCAAGTTCCTTAGGTAAAATCTTATTGTTCAAGTTCTTATTATCAAGTTCAAGGTAAAATCTTACTGCCTTTTCTTCTTCTGGCATGTACATGGATATGTATACATGACATAGTACCTACTACATACAGGTAAGTTCAGGTGGTTTTGAGCTATGTAGCACATGGACCTGGGTGCAGTATTTGAACAAAGCCCTTCCCACCTCTTAAGCCTGCTGGAGAGATTCAGCAGAATAGAATAGTCCTACACAATGTCCAGAGTCCCCAACTGAGATGTAATCAATCAGCCCTGGATTGAGTTCATCACAAACTAGAAGAAAGCAGCAATGGAGCTGGGAAACTCTAGTCATTGTCCTTCATTCTCTGTGTTGTATCTCCTTACGCTTTCATGTATAAAAAAGACAAAATTGTTAGGATTTAAGGCAATGTTTGTTTTCTCTCCTAAAAATGACTATAAACCAGGTCCTAACGTAAAAATTCTAGCCAGTCATTTTCATGGGCCATGATGGGTGGGTTTTTTTGAGTTTTTTCCCCATAATACGTGCGTGGCAAAATAAATTACCTTTTTTTTTTTTCTCCAACTTTGAAGTACAATTGAAGGAGGGTAGACTGCTACTGTGAATGAGGTGGTAGAGACAATACTTGTTCTCTTTAGCTTGATCTCCTATTTTTAGCTAACTATATAATTCAATGTAATAATTCTAGCATGCCTCAAAGTATCTTTGAAGAGGGCATTTATGTCTCAAACTTAATCCAAAATTTATTATTATTTACTGTGGCACTATTACAGTGCTGTTATGCAAGACAGTTACAAAGATGAGTTAAACAAAGACAGCCTCACTCTTAAGCATGAAATCCTACATTATTTTACAGGTCTAAGAGTATGTTCCCATAGATTATGGTTTAGTTTTATAGCTTTAACCCATTATTTTAGGAAGTAATATAAATAAATATAAAACAGCTTGCAGTCTAAAGTAATTCAGTTACACATTGCACTTCCTCAAAACTACTGAAAGTGCTTTTGGCATTACATGACAAGATATAAATTTTATATATGCCCTCCCTCCTTCCTGCAGTTAAGAGTGATGACAGCACTCAAAGGATATTTTGAAATGCAAACATCTGCATACTGCTAGTTGTTTTTTTGGCTTCTGAATCTTACATTCAATTTTTAATTCATTGTTCCGCAAACTCAGTCTGTATCTCTCAATTTTAGCTGGTTTCTTTGTCAAAATACTGTTTAAAGATCTGTAACAATAGTAACGGTAGCAGGAAACACCAGGAAATGTTTTCCTATTGTATTCGTTACTGTGGCTCCTTCTTCTATGCATTTTTATGCTATTTTCTACAAGGCATGTAACCATACACACATTCCTCATCTGTTGCAATGAAAAAGAAAATGGATTACATAAATGATGTTCAGTTGTAAAACAGGTTTGTTTTAGCATTCAGGAGTGGTTTGCAGTAATCTATTCTGCTTTATACCATAGTGCATTGCACACTGACAGACGTTTATCACAACCTCAGTCTAATGATTAATTAAAACACACGAATTCAAGCAATGTTTACATGATTGCTTAACTTTCTCTTACACTACCAAAATGTCTCTAACTAGCTGGCATTCACACAGAGCATGCCCAGGCTTAAACTCTGTTTCTTTACTGATACTGGGTCAGTATTCCTAACTGAGGTCATGGCTGTTTAGACATAAAAAGGAACCTCAAATTCAGTTAGGATTAGAGATTAGGAAATCTCCCAATGAAACTGCATTCAAATCGAAACGAAGCCAGGCAGACGGACTTGGTAAACAATTTTGCTATCACCCATATCCTCACCTTTACTCTGAAAGATTTTCCTGTCGAATCTCACAGGTCTGCCTAGTTTCAATTTCAGAGCTTTGGATCACTACATTCTTCTTGTCTATCTAAATAAAAAGACCCAAGACTTAAATGTCAAAAAGGTTGTCTGCTTCCACAACCATCTCCCCATGAACAGATCAAACTTTATCAAAGGAGGAATAAGGCGCCCCTACACAGACATATTACACAGCCACGTAGATCCTTGGATGATCAAAGAATGCAGTTGATTCAAGCCTTCCTAAAGGTGCTCTTCTCCCTGGCTGAGACAAAAGTGTTCGCATACACTTTGTCAGAATATGTACCAACTGATATACAAAATCTAACAATGAATAGTGGTAACAACGTATCTGAAGACAATTTAGTCCACAAGTGAATAAATAGCTTGAAATTGGTTAGGAAAGAGCAAGCATAATTGTCATGGTAAATTTTTCTTGTGTGTCTAGGCAGAGGCTGCATTCATGGGCTCAGTCAAGCACTGAGGTTCACATGTTGATGAGGTACAAGCCTGTTGCTGGCTCTTTCATGCTATGACAATAACCCTTCTCTATGAAAGAATTAGTATTTATTTATCAAGCTTGACAATATGAAGAAATACTTAGTGGGGAATACTCCGTCAGTTTTGCATGTAAACGCTGCCCTTGGTAGTTGCAATGATTTGCCAACACCCTAAATTTGAGGACTACCCGCTAAAGGAATAGTCCTTTGAAACATTCAAATAATTTATACTTAAATTTTTCACTTGATTATGAGATAGGAATTTATGAAGCTTTTCATGTTCAAGCTAAGTTAAAAAGACACAGTAATATGTTGACTTTTGCGTATTCTCAATCTTCAAAATATGAACACTTCTCATGGCTACTTAAAATGGGATTAAATGTTTTGAAAGATATGTACTAAAAAATATTCTGTGAAATACAAGTGGTACATTTACTTTTCTTTAGTTCAACTTGATAGTTGCTAAACATTCAAATATACTTCTCAGAACTTCCTTCTATTTTTTTTTTTTTTTTTTGGCCAAAACTCAGTATCCTGTAACTATTTAAAAGCGCTGGCAGAAATTAAAACACTACCTAACTGGAGAGCTGAAAAATATTGGTCTAAATGGGGAAAAAATGAGGCCCTTGATAATGCTTAGGAGCTACAGGCACTGTACTTACTATCAAGTTTCAAAATCCAGTTAAAATATTTATCAGCACCTTTTCTTGATTATTACAGCCTCATTATGAACACCAACATGGTTTTCTAAGCCAGCCCTTTTTTTTGCCACTCCATAGTCCTGGTGTTTGGAGCTACTTGGTATTCTTGAGATCCCCACAACTTCTAAATGACCTAACAGCCCTGCTAGGGCAGTGCTGAATGAACTGAAGTAGATGAATGAACAACCTGTATTCTCATACAATTTTTTGCAATTCCCAGTTGCTTTTCTGTCCACTGACTGATTATGTTACCATTGACCGTGAATCTAAACTTAGACATTTGTTTTCAGTACTTACTCTTGTGCTAAGATAAGCCTATAAACGGACTTTGCAAGATTTTTGGAAGAATAAACCTGCAAACTGTCAAAGTATGATATTCGATAGGATAATTTTAGTTGTTAAAAAAACCCTGTAAATGTTGCTCATTTTGAAAAACTCAAATGTTATAATCCAAGAGTTACAAGTATCATCTGTTTTTCATAATGGATTTAATTTTATTATAATCCATATTTCAAGTATCTTATTGCATATTCTACAACTAAATGGTATTAACCTTTTTTCCATACTAAAAAGATAAAAATAGAGAATGAAAATCAAAATAATGTATGAAGTCTCAAAGTTTTCCTTCAAAGTTTAAAAGTGACCATTGCAAACATAATTCTATGTGCTTTCTATATTTGCTTAAAAAAAACCCCAGCTATTCAAACCCTCAGTTTCAGCATGACACAACAGCTACATTTTCTTCTCTCCCTCATTCACTTAATCTAGCCTTAGTCTTCTTATGTTGACCAGCTCTATTAGGACAAATTCTTGCAGATGATATTTAGGTTTTTTAGCAAATTCCAAGCCTTTAGGGTAAAACATCCCTCTCACAGCACAATTCAAACCATCTTCACTTGTGTGAAACATTTCACATACTTACGCATAAGCTCATGATTTAGTGGCATATATACAAATAGTCCATACTGATGAAACTGATTTTCTCTGGAAAAAAAAGAAGGCTTTTTTCTAAGTTGCTTTTTGAAAACTGACCTGAACACTCATGGGCTACAGTTGTTTCTGAATCACACAGATATATGCTCTTAGAGCCTCTGGCTATAGCTGAAAAATGGCTTTAGTAGCAACTGTATTGTTTTCAGTATCCAAAAATCATTGTCAACTATAAATACTACAAACAATTTACCACTCGGTATTCTAGAACTGTCAGTATCATCCTCTATAGGTGCAACTCATAAATAAAAACTTGTATATAATACTTCTGAATCAAAATTAAGTTTGGGGACTAGGCTTTGAGAAATCAGGCAATGAAAACATGATATTGTATAGTGCACCTGATGCAGATAAAAAAAAAAAAGGGAGGAGCTCTCATGCAAAAAGCATTTTTTTAGTTTCTAAGTTAGGTATGCTGCATAAAACAGAGAGGGAAATACTACAACAAATTCCTTTTTTATATAAATGCCTTAATATCCATAGTCTATACAATGTAGGCAGGAATTGCATTTTCCCTTAACACAACATAACCATCTCTAGGATGAAAAAGTAACAGCTGCTAGGCTGAACGTTGGGATAATTTGAGAGATGAAAAAGAGACATAAAGAAAGGGCATGAAAGTGCCTCCATGGCCAGCTGTAGGAAAAGGAGCGTACCTAGATCCTAGTTGGGCAAAGGTGTTTGCAGTTCTAAGGCACCATGGCCATGAAGAACTAATAAGTCCTAATTTTAGTGTTTTCCACAGCCTTCTAGAATTGGAGAAAAATGTATTCAGAAGAAACTTCACAGAGTGTTGAGATACCATTTTTAGAGAATAAGTAATTCTTTGCTCAGGTAGATTTATTTATTCACAATGTCTCGTCTAGCATTTCTACCTCATACTTTTGTAGAGCTAGGCTCAAAATCTTCACGAGACCATTTGAGTTAGAACAATTGTGTGATAATTTTTTATTTATTTATAAAATTAGCAGTAGCAAAATCTTCAAGAGACCACACTTTGCTATTCCCTCCCTCTACTTAACTTTGTGTATATGTATCATGGTAGTGTCTTAGCAGCTCCACCAAATGATTAACAGTGTGGCTTTTGGAAGATACAACGCATTTAGAGTTTGGAATTGGGGGTGGCACTTCGTCCATTGAGAAAAAGAAGAAAAAGGTGTGAATCAACTCAAACCTTCCAAAATGATAATTCTGTAAGGAAGGCCTAGAGTAGACAATTACATTTAGTTTGGAATCAGCAACAGCACAATAAATCAAGACATTGTTGAGCCCAAACTATAAAGCTTTGCTGGCTAAGTAGTTTTGCTATCAAGGATACAAACTGTCGCTAAGGTAACTATAATGCTTTACGGACTGAGATTCAATCTCCACGTGTCACTGAACGGCACCATATGGATGGACCAGAGCTACAGAGTGAAACTCTGCTTGTACATGGCATTGAAGAGAGCCCAGATAATCTAATAATTTAATCTTGAAGATTCTACTGAGTCTTAAAGACTCTTCTCACTGAGCAAGTGAGATGATTGAGAAGCTTGCCTCTGTGATATCATACCATTTAAAAATTAATGTACAACAGACAGGTAACAGATTGTAAAGGAAAAATTAGCACACACTTTATAATGGCAAAATTATTTTATGAAGGACTAACATTTCCTAACATTAAAAGGGTTAGTCTTTCTTTATTGCACTAGTGATAATTCTAAGTACTAAATTTATCATGATCTTTATGGGGTTTTTCATGGTCTTGTTGACTTTTAATGCTGTGACTGCACCTTTATTTCTAAATTGCCCCTCCTACTATGAATGCTAGAAATCCATTTTGCTTTAAAATGCCAATGTTGAAGAGGATTGAAGGAGTCAGTAAGTCTCACACATTTGCATTAGAGTCCCCTATCTAGGAGACCACAGAGTCAATAAAAATATATGCATTATATTTATTATTCTGCAGAATATGCCTGAATTGCAGCTGAAGAATTATTTTCAATAAATTATTTGGTAAACTTTGGATTAATGAATAAATTTGAAAGATGACATAATCGCTAGGAACTTGTTCTATACTATTTGATAGACTTTGCCTTTTTACTAAGACATCATTGAGACAACGATGGCAAAAATTAGTGGTGAAGTGCAGCATCTTTCAGGTTCAAAAAGCTTTTGCACTAATCCATCTATAAAATTTCTCTACTAAGAACAACAAAACAAGAAACAAAATTAAAAAGCTGTGTTTTTTTCTGCCTTTTAGTTTCAGGAAATTCTGGATGTCTTAACAAATGATACTTGAAAAATGTAATGCATTGTGTCCTCTAATAGTTTGAGACCGAATAAAAATTGGTCTGAAATCAACAAGAAAGTCACAGTTTGTACATGAGCTTTTCTCAGCCTGAGGACATTTACACTGATTATTGAATATTTCTGGTTGTGTTGGCTTTCCAAAATACTGATCAGGACTTTACATTCAGAAGCACCTACACAGTACAGAGTGCACATCATCCATAGATGCACATTGGCCTCCAGCATAATATTGTCCAAGTGCACCCATTCTCTGAGCACCCACTGTTTCCTTCTATAATTATTTCTTCTGCCTTTCATGGCACGGTCTTTTGTGGCATACTGAGAACTCACCTTGCTCTTGACAGTCAGGTTTCCAGGGAATTTCTCTAATAAACAAACACTTTGCTTTATTTTCTAGGAGTAATAGGATGTCAGAGGCTTTGGCACACAAAATACCCTATGTGGGTTCTGGATGCATTAGCTACTTCCCTTGAAGAACATTGCCTAAGAAAACATATGCCATTTGAATCTGATTTTAAAATTAGGATGAATCAGCACTATGTTCTGAATGTAACACAAAGAATGCTGCAGGCTCAAATCCAATAGTGAACTAAAGATATTTTTGGAAGTGTAACGCTCCAGAAATTGTTAAAGACCCACTTTTTATATTACTTGGTAAGCTGAAATGCATTTTTGAAAGTTGCCATGCATTTTTATCTATTCTTTTACGTAGTTGTTAATTATATTTGTTTTGACTACTGCTAACTTTATAAATAGATACAAAATTATTGTTCTACAATTGTTCTAACTCAGATTTTTTTTTTCTATTTAAGTGTTAGCTGTGGAGAATACAGAAAAAATATCCATAAGAATTTTCTTTTGTACTGTCACAAGTGCATGACACAATATCTGACAGCAAGCCATTCAAGCTGAAGTTTAAATAATACTGAATTAGCTACTTTAAATGCCTTTGCCTTTATATCATCACTAAACCTGTCAACCTTTCTCTCTTCACTAAGAACATTACTAATTTAGGTCAGGATATCTTGGATACAATAGACCAGTATGTTATGGTTGCTACTTTTATATGAAGAAAAAGCACTATGATATGATCACTGAAACTCTGTGGGCATGTCAATGTCAAAGGACATTTACCATGGTCTTTCACTGGGGGAATAAACTCTCTGAGACAAAAGTGTTCCTACCTAATTTTTACTGTGACTAAAGAAGTCTATTCTTTCTAGCTAGAAAGCAAAAAAACCTTTGTGACAATAGGAAAATCTTACTCCTTCCAATGTTTATTCTTTCTTATCCTTTCCCATCTGTTCTTTTCTGAGAAAAGATTTGAGATCGGTGCAATAAGATTTGATTAAAAAAAGATATTTCTTTGCAAGAAAACAAAATGTTTCCTTGACAGCTGTTATAGTCACATGGTAGTATTATGTCTCCTTTTGAAGAGGCTGTACAAAAGAAGGTGGTCCTGGATCAATCTTCTGTTAAATTTATCTTCCTTTGCATGGCTAAGGAATGAAAGCAAGTAACTGTAACTGCCAGCATTCTCAGGGTCAGTGTGAATCCTTACTAATCTGTAGCAGTGTCCTCTACCTCCTTTGCTCACCACAGAGTAAACAAGTAAACCATATATGGAAAAGGCTCCTCAGGGAAGCAAGCAAAAGAATAGGAGAAACGTATGTAAGAGCATGGGTTCTGCCAATGGGTCTACTGGGTACGACAAGCACATCCCAAAGTTTACATACGAAGCTACCATAGCATTCATTCACTGTATGGCAAACAATACAATGAAAAAATTGCTCTCCTATTACTAAGAAAGTAAGGAGAAGGAAGGTGGGAAAAGCACTTATAAGGCTTCAGAGAATGTATGAATTGAAATTTATTGTTTATATTAGAGAAAGTAGAAGAAATACTAAGAAGGATCTCTAACATACCAAGTATTTAGCAGTATCTCTAATACTTTCTACTTTAGAGAAAACAGAACTGTGAATTTACTTCATGGATGTCTAATGATTATGTTTCTTAAATGCTCTAAGAGGACTGAACAAGAAAGGGCTGGCATTTTCAAATAGAAGTATATTGACACTACTTATACTCTAAAATATCTCTCACATACAAATTAATGCATTTCCATTTGCTACTGAGAACCATTAGCCTTACCTACCCTCACACTGAGAACCTGACAGAAGAAAAAAAGAGTTTTAAGCTGGTTTTGTAGAGCTTCATAGAGGTTTCCCAGTTTTAGCTGCCTGCCTCGACTCTGTCTCCTTCAATCTCTTTTTCTCAGGACAATCTTGTGTTCACAAATTAGCATTCTTTAAGCATATGCATTCAGTTTACAGTTTTTAACTATCAGGACTCAATGTGATATTACCAAAAATGAAGCTATGAATGGCACTGTAAATAGTGCAAGCCATCTTAATTAACTTCAATTACCCTTTAAGGTATGCATATCCTAGTCCTTTGTAGGGGTAAGGAAAAGTGCAAGGTATTCCTCTTCGTACTTCCACTTCTTCAGAAATACGTCATATTTTAATTCCATTTCACAAGAAAGGCTATACCTGTCCAAACCAGAAGTTGTTACAAAATGGCCCTTCTGAGCAGATTTTTTCTGCTTTGTGTTCTCTTTATTATGACTCCAATGTCTTTAGTCAAGCAGAACCTGGAGGAACCTCTCAAAGAAAAACCCCATTCAATACATTTATCCGGCATACACAGCCTCAAAGCTACAAAACAGAAAATATTCTTCTCTCATTCTTTTTTTGTTGTTTGTTTTTAACCTGTAACAGCTGATATTGCAGAAAAGGCTAAATGCATGACAAGGAAGATCTCCTCATCCCTAGTCAAAGAAAGAAATATCTCTCATGAAATAATGTATACAGTCGGATGCTGGAGGACGTTGCAACAGTCAGGAATCACAATAGCTATGAATTCTACAATAATATAGAAAAGAACCCTTTATGGTGAATTTGATTGGACAATTTTCAGTAATTGCAGTAGATCACAACATACAAGAAACCCAGAATATACACTAGTTGAAACATATCCTTTTTGTTAAGTGAGGCAAAGTAGAAAATTTCTATGTAAAGTTTTTCAGTGAACTTCTACTGTCTTTAAAAGTCATTATATTTGCATGATAAGCTAGTTTGATTCTACTGTCTACTGTGCTTCAATTTAACTTGCCATATCAAGTGTCTTTTTCTTTTGTTTACTGAATGACATTTTCCACTGAATAATGAAATTCATTTTGAAATAGAAAAGGTGACGTGCTGCTAGTAAAGTCAATCTAGCATTTATCAGGAACATTACTACATTTTTATTAGTAGTACCAAAATACTGTGAACACTATTATGTCTTTATAGTACAGACTGTATTGCATTACATTTTTCAATGTTTATTACATAGGATTACAATATATTTCCTCCTTATCAAATGAAAATTTTCTGCACAATCAGAGGACCCTGAAAGATGCAGAAGTTCCATTCAACTGTACATTTGCTCTGTATCTGATGAATTCTCTCCTTATAATTAAGTTGTCATAGCAATGCATTTTTAATAGTACTGATTCATATGCCAGTAATGTTCTGGAGACAGAACTCTTGATAGTTTTTTAGTATTCATTTATGCTAAATTATAACTTTAGCAAATACACATGTACTGGTCTGCTTGCGCTATCAGAACAGTAGATCAGACTTAAATGAGGCCAAAGCATAATCTGACATACACAACTAACAGAAAGCTGCGTAGAACTTTGAGTGGCTCAGCTCACGAAAGTAAAGGCAAATCCTATACCTGCTTTGTTTTAAATGCAAATGTTTAATGATTAAAAAACCCTAAGTGATTACACCTTACTAGGCAGAAAGAAAAGTTTTGGGATTTTTTTTTTTTCCAAAGGTGGTGTTTTTGTTTATTGGTACTTATAGGGTGCACCAGGCAGCTGCAGAGAATAAGACTGATAACAGGAAATCACAGTACTTTGCTGACTCTGTTTTAGCATGTCTTCCTTTCTGTATTTTTAACAGATCAATTAAATTACACATATTTATAAGGTTTCAAAATAGCAGGAAATCATCCTCCAAGGACTAGGACTGTATGTCATGGCTGTTTCCAAGGCACTAAAAACAAGTGTCAGCATGTATGAGTCTGTGAGAGCAAGACATGAATCATGAGCAAAGAAAATTGCCTGATATTCCATTCCTTTTTTAATTCAGAATGTGAAGATTAATGTGCATTATTTTTTAGTATCAGGCAAAATGTAAGTGGATCAAAGAGAGATGAAGAAGAAAATGGTGTCAGCTTTATTTTCTGTGACTGAGAAACAGAAGGAGTGTAGAGGAAAGAGATTCTTTTTCTAACGTCTCTCTAGAAAGGATAAGGCTTAAATTTTGTAGTGTTGGCTCAGAAGAGCATTACATAGCACACATCCTCTAAATGCTCCTTCAAAGGGCTGATGAAGGGGAAAGTATATTGTAAATGCCGTAACTGACCTAACTAATATGTCTTAATGAAGATGTGTATTGATTTGGTTATGAGGAATACTTAGCCTCTAAATGTATAAATGTAAAATGGTAATTGTTTACTCTGAAGTTTCTGACCTTCCCTCCAGGGAAGAGAAACACACCTCTAAGTCAGACTTTAGAAACTAGCAAGCAAGGGAAAGGTGTGCAAACATTCTGAATTTCTCGTACACTAAACTTACGTGTTTCATATATATAGCCTAAGAGTGAAAAACTAAATCCTTTTTTTTTTTTTTTCAGATTGAAACACAGTGGAAATCTAACAATGGCAAAGATAGTTGCTAAGGGAACTCTGGAGTGATGGAGGCAACAAGGTACCAAGTGATAAAGTGATTAACTTTTGCTTTCCTCTTGTTTCCTGATATATGCATTTTTCCTTAGGATCAAAGCTAATCCTACACTTTGGGTATCTAGGGAAAAAAGTGGAATACACAAGCTGAAGCTGACTTACTAACTAAGACTTCCCAGGAAATAAATAAGGTAAGAAATATGATAATATATGTATTAATAAGTGTGTGAATGGATTGTACTTTATTTAATAAATAAATAAATAAACTTTTTCCTTAGCAGCTGTAAGCTTTCTCTTCTATGAATTTCTAGCCGTTGCGGCTTTGTTCTTCAAAAAAGTGCATCTTCAGAATTAATAGAAATTGCAAATTTAATTAAAGGATCAGCAATCTATAATGTAGTCTCAGACTAGTTGGACAGTTGGGTCCTTCTAATAAGGGCCCATCACCAAAGCTGTGCAGAAGATGCTGAACATGGCTGGGGTTATTTATTTCATACTAACACAGTTTCTTCCACTAAGCCTCAGGTATAGCGGGAAGCTGAGCTGGTCAGCATTTGTCCTGTATGTACAGGCATAACCTTCAGCTAGTATGTTTTTATATCATTCCAAAGCACCTGTAGTCAACCTAGTGAACTATCTGGGGAACACAGATCAAAAACAACACAAGTCTTTCCTGGATCATTTATGGTACACAGAAAGAGACAACTGGTCCTTGATGACATTTTTTTCAAGAATGTCCTGATTTTTCTTAGATAAGGAATATCACCTCTTCAAGACTATCCTTAAGAGCATTAAGTATATGCTTCTGGAGGTCCTCTGGGAATTAAATGCTATTCATCTGACTGATCATTGGCAAGGTGCAACTAAAAGATTAGAGATCCTACAGTCATTTCTGGATACTGGAAAATGTGTGTGCTCACAGAGGATTGTGGTATTTAGGTCATAAAGCGTGTTAGACATGGAATACGTGTAGAGGTAGAAATGGTGATCAGTCTATACCCAAACCCTGAAGACTTACAGCTTTTTAACTGATAATAGTAGCACTCTGGGGTTAAGTGAAAGTTACACAATTTTCCAGCTTTCTAGTCTGCCTTTAATGAACATGGCCTCATTCACTTTCTTGGATGTATTCCTAAGTATAGGGAATGAACTGTTGCTATAGGATACTTCTAATCTAGTTGTTAGCTGCTAGGCAAAAGCTCTGCAATGTTTTGTATTAAATATGTGAAGTAATTGCTTCTCCAGAAAAAAAAAAAACAAACCAAAAACAAAACCCAAAACATTGCATTGTATTTCTGCTTTTCGTGTGTTCATTTTCACATACTAAAATATCATTTAGTAGCAGAAATAGTGACTGTGGATGGACTTTGAGATTAGCTGTAAAGAGCGAGCTGTGGTGGGAGGCTAGAAGACAATAACACTCTAACTAGTAATGTAATGCACTTTGAACTTATCAGCTGCTTCACATAGAGCTGCTGAGATATCAGAAGAAAAAATAACCATACTCGGTTTTCCACATGAGTACTCACAGCAATGCAGATAGCATCAGGTGCGTACAGCTGTAATGCAAGTATATTTATCTCTGTACAACAATAACACATGGGAGAGAGATAAGGAGGGGCAAATCTTTAGCTGACTGCGACAAATATCTTTACAAATATGATCGCATTGTCTACACAGAAAAGGCATTTCTGAAGATCTGACACTGGACAAGTAAGAAAGGAGAAGGTGTTGAGCACTGCCAGGGGACTGGTATGGAAGAGAGTAGATAGGAATATCTGGCTACTGCCTACTCTCACACTACAATGTAGGCTGACAAGGTGGTACAGCAAAAACCCTTCCATACAAATATCAGCTGTGTTACGAAATTGTTATTGCCAGGTTCTGCGTGGGCTTTCTCTTTTGATTGCCTTGGAGAAAGGATAAAGCAAGAATCACAGTCTACATTGTTTCCCCTCAAGTAAATACAATGGACTAGTCCCTCATCATTGCTCCCCTTCATTTCCCATTAAACTCCTCTTCAGTGAATAACAAAGCTGAGCCTTTCCTCAGACAAGGGGTGCTTCATCTTGCAAAGGTGCACGTTCGAGAAAAAACTGCCTGCCTGCCTGGAGCTCTACCTACTTATCTCCTCATCACAATGCAGAATAATTTCATCTAATCTCAGATACGAAATGGTACTAGATAACCACATCTTCCGATTGTTTGGTTCTTCCTAATGATTATCAAATGCAAGACATATAAGCAAAGTAGTGGTAAATAAATGTATATATAATATTTCCCCTTTTCCTAGTTTAAAGTCCAAAACAGCTAGAGAGTCAGCCTACAGATGACCAAGAAGACAAAATCTGCAACTAATTTTAAGTTTGCATATTAACTATTAAGCAAGTCCTTTCACAGGGTATTTAAACCAAAAAATCTTGTCTTGGATCATCATATTGAAGCTGTAATACAAGTTATCACTTTGAGTGTCAACTGAGACTAGACAAATGTGTGTTTGACTTAATCCAGCACAGAGACTTTTATAGAAAGGGAAATCGGCTTTGGTTAATGTGGAAGTTGCTACCAGGAACAGTGAGCTGTTAGTTAAAAAAGGAGCAAATCAGTGAGAAATGCTTTTTCCCTTGGCCTACAAAGTGGCATTATATTGTTCATAGAAAGCGTGAAAAGGGACCCTCTAATAGTGTATTCATTTATTGGATAATGGTGACTTTGACTTGGTGATTCTCCTATATTTTGCTATACCATTAATAAAAATGGCCAGGCTGATATCATACTTGTGCTGTTACTAAGCAAGCCATCCTATTACCTGTACATTTTTAGGAAGATATAACACTTAAGCTTGACTACTTCATTCTGTAACACAGACTCTCTCTCCGGCAAGTTAAAAAAAAAAATAGTTTCAGATACCATGGATCTCAGTGCTGTATTGTTATGTAACATTAATGCACAGCAACAAGCTAAAGTCAAACAGTAAAATGGTGAATAGGCACATTCTAGCAAAAAGAAAAGTGAAAAAGAAGGCAAGCGGCTAGATATTTTCACGAATTTATTTGTTACTATAACCCAAGCCTTTTTCCTCATTCTTTTCAAGCTGCAATAAAAATTATATGAAATATTTAAAATGTGAACAGGCAAGTTTACTTACTGTTTCCTGGATGCCAGCGCACTGCATTTAAATATGCATTACAGTAATGGAAGAGAAATTCATGCTTGGATCGGGTAACTTTTCCTTGAAGTAAGGGCATCAGATCATGTCCATCAATAATTCTGAGTAAGAAAGCATTTCAAAATCAGAACAATAATCCAAACCTCACTTTAGTGAGAAGGTATTATAACTCTGCATTTCCACTACTTAAACAAATACATCTGAATGGCCACCTCCAGTTGGTCAATTCAGAGAAAAACCTTCAGGTGCTCTTCCCCTTTGATTTTTACATTATTTAAGGAAACATTAATTTTACATTTTGTCATTAGAAATGGTTGTTTCCTAAACCCATTTTTATCTTTTTTTTTTTTTTTTTTTCTGAGAAAGTGACCAGACTTGAATAAAATGCTACAACACAGTCCTCCAGGTATATCTGCTCAAGCTGTTTGGAAGTAGTCTGGCCAAAGTAGCCTTAAAATAAGAAAAATATATGCTGTGCTGTGTCAGTATGCCCAGAAGTAATGGTAAGAACTCTGTCCAGCAAATTATGTGTGCCAGAATTTAAGAGAGAATTAGTAATTTCAAAGTTGAAAATGAACTATGTTTAAATAGCCCAGAAGGCCAACCATATCCTGGGCTGCATCAAAAGAACTGTGGCTAGCAGGTCAAAGGAGGTGATTCTGCCCCTCTACTCCACTCTTCTGAGACCCCACCTGGAGTACTCCATCCAGCTCTGGAGTCCCCAACATAAGAAAGACATGGACCTGCTGGAGCATGTCCAGAGGAGAGCCACGAGGATGATCTGAGGGCTGGAGCACCTCTCCTATGAGGAGAGGCTGAGAGAGCTGGGGCTGTTCAGCCTGGAGAAGAGAAGGGTCCAGGGAGATCTTATTGTGGCCTTCCAGTACCTAAAGGGGGCGTACAGGAGAGATGGGGAAGGACTTTTTACTAGGGCATGTAGTGACAGAACGAGGCTTTAAACTGGAAGAGGGCAGGTTTAGATTAATCATTAGGAAGAAGTTTTTCACTTTGAGGGTGGTAAGGCACTGGAACAGGTTGCCCAGAGAGGTTGTTGAGGCCCCATCCCTGGAGGTGTTCAAGGCCAGGCTGGACGTGGCCTTGGGCAACCTGGTCTGGTGGGAGGTGTCCCTGCCTAAGGCAGGGGGGTTGGAACTTGATGATCTTCAAGGTCCCTTCCAACCTAAACCATTCTATGATTCTATGTGTTTATCAACTACATGTGCACGCACACAGAGATATATACGTATATAAATTCTTTAAATGCTGCTGGAAAATTTTGACTATGCTTTGAAGGGGTCAGTCAATTTACATCAAAAGAGAGTTACAGAATAAGCAAGGCATTAAAATATTTCCATAAATCAAGCCTTTGAATTGCTGGAATCAGCTGGCAGGGGAGAAATCACAGTCTGCATTTTTGACCCGGTATGAATTACAAATTTTACAAGAATTTTTATACGAAATTACTTTTTGCTGATATACAGATCAGCAGGTAATTCTTTTTCAAGCATTTTGAGCAATATCTTATAAAAACCTTTTGGAATATTTTTAAAAGTTTTTAAATGTCTATGTTAATTGTCATTATCATGTAAAACCCTTTTCATATTACTATAACTACTACAAGACAGATACTAACTTCACTATTTTAAGCCATGAGCTATGTCCTCAAACCAGGATAATGACTATGAAATTCTTCACAGCAACTGTATGCAACAGCATCATTCTGAGTAGGACTCTTCTCAAAGGATGGGCAGGAAGACATCCTGGAATTCCTAAAGCTGTGCTGTCCGAACTTTGCTTTCTGGGTGCATCCCTGATGGTGGGGATCTGTTGATTTAGTCTTTCCCACTTTCAGTTTGTCATGTTTTCTGCCTAAGTAATCCACTCTTATCTCACCCCTGCATTATCCTGCTCACTATCAAGCATGTCTATCATACACTTTCTGTTCTACAGCCTGTTGATGGGGAAAGGATGTCTCCAGTAATATGTCTCCAGTACTCTTGTATTCCCGCAAGTGCTGGTTTCAGGCGGATATATGAGACTTTTCCTACTGATGACTTATTTTTCTTTTTTAACTAGGAGTGCCTCCTCCTTTCCTTTTTAACCTGCTGCCTCTCAGCGACTGACTCCTAATTGTAGATGTTTCTCTTATTTCTCAGGAAGAATTCAGTGGAGTGATAGGAATTCAGCTACTGGATCAAAAATGCTTCAAGCTAGTCCATGACCTACCATCAAGCAGTAATTAAGGTATCTAGCATACACAGAAGAATCAGAGTGGAGCAACTTGCAAGTGGAAGTTACACAAGCATATTGGGATTTCTATCAGAGAGATCAAAATAAAATGTCAGTGCTTAGTCTTCACTCAAGCAGTATGAAAACAAAGTGCGTAAGATCTGCCCACATTAAGAACAATCTGAACTGCTCAGGTTCAACAGAGTTACTGCTTCTAGGGCATCTCTTGGGACCAGCCTGACTAATTTTTCATGTCTTGCACATGTCCTGTCCTGCCATTTCCTTCAAGCACTCAATGAATCATCATTAGCAGAATGTCTCTGCTCACCACTGTTTTTCCCCACGTGGATTCTGGGTACTTTGTGCTCAAAAGCTGTTTGTGTATGGTAGATGTGTTCAAAGCATATGCATATCAGCAGGTTTCTCCACTTATTGGATTTGGATGGCAACAGAGTGTAGGTTGCTTGCTGCTGAGACTGGGTATCTCCTGAACAAGACAAAGCACAGGGATGTAGGAGTGTCAATAAAGAATCTTATGAATTTCAGAAGTCCAGTGGGTTTTCTTATCAGGCTGAAAAACTCTGTAAGGGATTATTTTCACTAACTTCACAGAGAACAAAAAAAAACTGTGAGAAAAGTCTAGATGGGATTTTGATGTGTTTTCTTATACTAAGCAGGCCAAGGTTGAGCTTGTAAAGTAGTTTAAAATCATTTACACTTGCATGTCCTTTTTCTACGACGTTCACTCATGTAGAACAGAGCCTTTTTTGATAACATTCATTTTTGCTTTTAGTAAATAATTCTAGGCCTGATTTGACAGTATGTTGCTCTTGGTGGTATTCTCTTATTTTCTGCTTGCTTGGTGCTTGTTCTGCAAGCTAAGCTGTATTTACATACAACGTTTCTGTAAAATATATCAGTATGTCAATATGAAAAGAGACAGCATATTACTGTAAGTAATGAAAAAAAAAAAGTGCTTTTAAAATCTATTGTTTTTCTTTCCCATTTCACATCTATCTTAATAGACATCACCAGAATGTATAAAACAGTCATGAGACTTTCTCTAAAACAGAGATAACAACAGAGCGTACCTGTCAGAGGGCAACTGTGCCTCGGCAAGTTTGACTATGGTAGGAAATATATCCATGTTACTTGTTGGCTCATCCATATAGGCACCAGCCTGTATCACTCCAGGCCAACGGAGAAGCCCTGGCACACGAATACCTCCTTCCCAGTTCATTGATTTTCCACCTGAAAAATGAAAGTTCTGTTTGCTAAGTAATCAACCTCTTCTTAGAAAAGTATACCCACCCCCCAAGATTAAATTTCCAAATATCAAACATCCTGTCTAGCCAGAATATTTTCGTTAAATGCATTTATCTTATTTTTAATTTGCTGGGTTTAGATTTTCCACCTACAAGCAGTACCTTTCTCACAGTAAATCTACTAATATGTGTTAGACAGAGCTTATAAAATTTATTTTGTTTACAAACTAAATTATATAATAGCTGTAGGAGATAAAAGGCACCTTGCAGGAATCTTCATACAGAATTTGGTCTAGATAGTGTGCCACAAGCTATGTGAAGATATAATGAAAAAAACAGGAAGCAAAAATAAATTGATGTATGCTTAGATGTCTGAGGTAAAAACCCAGAGAAGATGTATGATATTTTATTAAAAATGGTGCTTAATGACTTTAGATAGAGGAAAGTACTAATTTAAATATGTTACTGAATTTTCCAATTCAAAACATTAGGAAGAAATTCACTACAGTGATGGCAGATCTCAGGATGCTGTGAAGACCTTTTCGACTTCTAAACCAGTACAGTTGCATCAAATGCACTATCAGCTGATTGCATTCAACAGTACATTGCAGCCGTTTCTTTTGTTTCCACAATATCCATCACTGCCCAGTACTCCCAACATCTTTGCAGCAGGGCAATGTGTTTATTCTTTGACAGTATTTTTCCCATTACTTAATATATAATTAACACAACTCTGTATGAAGAGCTATCACAAGTACTATGATTAATGTCTTACACAGTCATGTGACTATCATCTACAGCACTTCAGGTTGATCTTTGAAATTAACATATAATTTGGAAAAAAATATTTCTGGTAAACAGATAGGTTTTGGATCTGCTCTGGGACAGGCATTTACACCTAAACTGAGATTGTTTTGTATTATAGAAATGTCTGAAAGGAAAGGAGTATGTGTTGAACCCCTGCCATTAACTGAATCAAACAGCAATTCATGGTTCAAACAAAACTACTATGACTCTATTTTTCCTGTATCTCGCTTTTTCAAGTAAAAAAGCCCACAAAAATACAAAATATTACAACAAAATACTTCAATAGTTCTGTATCCTCAGTCTCTTAGACCTTCAAAACACCACATAGATGTTAATATCTTTGGTGTCAAGCCCAGGCCTTGCCATACATTCTGTCTATGTTACTGACTCCTCAATGATCTTTTCTGTTTCAGCTTTGGGGGATTCAGAACGCACCTATTTTTCTACAGGTTTTTCACTGCTCAATAAGGTTTTCCACAGGTTTTTCAATGTACACAGTCCTGTGTCTGAAAAAAAATTAGCTCATGATTCTTTATTATATCAGATTTTTGCTTACTATTTTCATGAGCTTTATCAGAATTCATAATATTGAATAGTCCAGGACACATAATTATCGAGTCTGACATCAGAAAACTCGAACTTTCTAATATCCAACATTACATCAAGCAACAATCTTTGCTTAAGTTGTTTTTGGAAAGCAGTGCCAAGTTCAGATATCAACAAGACTACCTGTCTTTTAGAGCAGTTTTAAAAATTTACTCTTGTCACTGCAGCAAATGCAACTCCATTATCACAATAAAGCGCATGGCTACCTATTCTAAAACTCAGGAATGAGATAGATGGATATTTTTTTTTATATTCTTGTAAAAAATATAATTTTCAAAACAAAAATCTAAAGAAAATGTAGATTAAAGTTTATAAAGGTGTTATTTGGTGAGGTGTAAAATACCTGTCACCTAGCAGAAGGAATTGTTCACCCAACAGTATGTTGATCAGTTAACAGGGTTGGGTCAAAACCAGTGTAGATGTCAATACACTGTGTGCATCTTCTGTAGAAAAGATGACTCTATGCATGTACAACAGTCACTAGGATTTTAAAAGTTTGGTGGGGATTATGTGTTACCTAGTAGGAAAGCGTCAAGATTAATATCCTGACTGAACTATGGTTCACAGAAAATCCTGTTGAGCAGTAGTAGTTATAGCTGAATAAAAATACAAGTACCGTATCAGCTGTCGTGGTTTGGCCTCAGCCAGCAACAAAGAACCACGCAGCCGCTCGCACAACTCCCACAGTCGTGGAAAAAGAAATCGTCAGGGCAAAACTCGTGGGTTAAAAGAAAGCAATTTAACAGAACAGCAAAAGGAAAGATGAAAACGCGATTACAGTACCGCCGCGAAGCGCACCCACCGGACCCGCACCGCCGCAGCCCACCCCCGAGTGGCGACTGCTCTCCTCGCCCCGGCTAGCGCCTCTTATAGCCCGGGCATGGGTCACGTGGTATGGAATACCTGCCCCCTGCCGGCTCCTGGGGACATTAACCCCATAAGTACATAAAATTACAGACATCCCTAAATTCAGATATTTTTCAGTGACCGGTTATGACAGGGAAATTATTTAGTTCCTGAGCTGGATCCTAGTTCTGTGTACACATCACAGCAGCTTGTTGGCTGGACAGTATGGACAGACAGAAAACTCTAAGAGCTGATCTATACCACAGGTAGCTTTAAGTGTGAGGTTCCTTTTTTATTTCTGTATGCCTGTCTGAACCTAGTAACAGTGCTGGGTAGATTGGATTGTTTAAATAAATTCTCGTTTTACTGTTGCCTCCTGTGTAATCTGAAGACAGAGCAATTTCAAGGTAAGTGGTGAATACCATTCCCACACATGTTGCATTTCTTAAAAGCTAGGTATTGGATCACTTTCACAGCTCCTAGGTTCACAGTCCAATTTTCTTGAATCACTGCAGAAGAGGACAGAAAACTTGCACATTACCCAAGCACAAAGGGAGCGCTCAGCAAACTCTGCTTCCCTGCTGTGAGGTACAAAAGGCAAAATGGACTCCACCGCAGAGCTACCTCCTCACTTAGGCCTATGAAGAAGTGACTGCTGTTTTCCTTTCAAAAGACTAATTGGAGCATAATTTTTTGATATCTCTGGAGGTTAGGAATAGCAGGGAACCAGGGCAGGAATTACAGGTCATTGCGGAAGACTGTCTTCTATTATCTATGCCTACGTGGTGTTCATCTTTATTAGCACTGTGTTTAGTGACATCACTAGAGTTTCTTAATGCCATTATATGATTACAAATCCCTTGATATACATTGTCTTTAAAACTCTAGCTGTGAAACATTGCTCAAGCTATCCACGTTCTTTTTTCCTTAAAAAATAAATCAAGGTTTCACTACCAATGCTTGAAACATGAAGCAAACATCCAAAATAAAATTGTAATTAGAATGAAAATATAAAATCCCCAAAAGGTCATTATTTAAAAATAAAATCTCTTGATATTTCAGGATCTGACTCATTAGTTTTGTACTTTGCTTGGACTTGACAACACTGAAACAGAGAAAAGGCAGTAACCTAGTAGTCTGTATGCCTGGCAGACTCTAGGCAGCCTAGATATATATTATTTTTGTTCTCTTAAATTCTTCTAAAAATATTTTTAAAACAGCATAAAACACCCCAGGCTGTATTTTCATGCTTAGCTATCTACGCTTTCTGAGTAGTTGCACCCTTCAGTGTTATATTGAACAATAGCCTCCATTCACCTTTCCTGAAAAATCTGCAGAAGGCAGGAAAGTACAGACATAACTCTCCGCAGTCCTCCACAACATGATGTCAAATTTCCATTTTAACCTCTTGTCAAATCTTAGCTAAAAGACTATCTCTTTTTTTTTCTCCCTGTGATTTAAATTGACTGCTATTACCTGACTCTGGGAATAGAGCTTTTACAAAGGATGATATATAAAGGGGAACTCTGTGGTATATCACTATTAATATTTTGAATGATGAATGATGAAAACTATTTAAAATAACTTTTTTAGATCACTTGGATTATAACCATATGGACCTTTCTTCTTTCTTATATTCTTCTAAAAACAAAGCTTCCAAACCCAATTTATTCTCTTGAATGATAGACAACTACAAGGAAATTAATTATTCTATCCTTCTGTAGTGGATTTTACGCTACAACTATTGACAATAAAAACTGGTTACTATTGCTTACCTTATAAAATGATCAAACAATAATTTATTATCAACAGCAAGCTCACTCTTTATTTTACTCATTTCCAATCTGTTCCATGTAATGCTTTTGTTAATTTTAAACCTGAGCTGTTCTTGTACAGGTGAAAGTAATAGACATAGCTTATTCGGACATCTTGTCATCTGATGTTTCTTCCAATCAAATGAAATTGTCCCTCAGGATATTTTCTGTTTCAGTCAAAATTACAAGATGGGTTGATTGTTTAAAAATCTAGATCACTCCAGAGAGAATATAAAAATACAGCACATTTGAAAAAAAGGTCAGTTCCTGCTCTTATTAAAGTCAAAAGTGAAACTCCAACTAATATCACTAAATATGCAATAGTGTAGTTCCTGAAGCCAAAGTAATGGTCAGCTTTATTTTTCTGTGGCTTACAGATAAGAAACCATTTACTAATAGCTTCAAGAAACACTGTTGAATGAACTTATAATCGCAGTATATCCAATTGCATAAAAATAATAAATTTCAAGAAAATAATGGGTGATTGATTCCTCCAGTCCTTGTTTAGCTCTCACAGATCTGTAGCAGATTTAAAAAATCAGGGTCTAAATCCTTAAGAAACATTCATTATTATTTTTCATGGATATTAACAAAGTAACTATGTACATACCTATTTCTAAGGCACAAAACACTTTAAATGAATGTTGTTCAAATTGTTTGCCATTATCAGCATTTAACTCCGTTTCCATTGGCAGCAGAACTCATGACTCACTGTAGCAGCATGACAGTAGCCAAGCACGTGCATGCATTGTGCTAAATGCTTCATAAATACAAAGAAAGACAGTATTTCTAATGTGCAGGTCCAAGGTACAGGCAAAATATATTTAGCTACATATCCAAAAGAAGCCGTCGGTAACAGTGTTAAGAGATGCAAGGAGACTCCATAGAAAATCCCATATGTAACAGAGTGGTACAGATAACAAAAAATGATAAAGAGGGAGGACTTCCACTGTCTGCATATGTGAAATAGTATAATGAGAAAAAGTATGGAGAAAAGATTTTAATGCCTTCACTGTTTACTTTTATAAAGTATGTAACAGGAGAAACTATTTTATAACACACTGAAGCTAATTCAAGAAACGAGTCACTAAGCAACTAAATAAAAATTACCACAAAATAATTAGATTCGATATCTCAGGGTACCAAAGAAGAATATAATGGCATTGTTTAGACTAGTCATCTTAACTGCTTGTTTATTCAGTTGAAAGAAAACTCTATTTATCATCTATTTATTCTATTCATCTTATTCTAAAGGCGAGATTTAAATATTTCAGAAAAAAACTAACCTTATTTCTGTTCCTAAAGGAAAGCTAAGGTGAGTAGCTCACATGGGCATGCTTAAATTGCAGATGTCATACTAATGAGAAAGTGAGTGAAAAACACCGAAGCAGAAGTCAGTGCAGATGCCCTGGATATCACATACAAAACCAATATCTCAAAGTTCCATACATTTTAACAGAGAAATGTCACAGAACACAGAAAAAAAAAATGCTGGAGAAATTACATAGAAAGTTTTAAGAAGAGACTTCAGTTAAATACAATAGTTTCCATATTTCAATCTGAAAATGTTAACATTAACAGGACAATAAGGACCATAATTTGTATGTTGTAAGTCATAATAACATATATGTTATAAATAACTTAGAGTTTATAAATGATACATCATATACAACTAACATGCCACTATATGAAAAAGCTTTGAGGGCTCTGGTATGAACGATAAAGAGCTAAATAGGAAAGTACATAGAAACAAAGATTTTTCATAAAAGCATATCATGATCTGGAAGTTTCCAAAGGAAATAATAGGCCCAAAGGGCCCAAAAGACCCATTGCCCCAATAAGTCCACAGGAACTACTAGGTTTCTGAGAGAAACCAATCATTTCTCTGACCAGTTTCTGATCAAAACGGTAAGTAACCCGGAAAAATATATTATCATGTATGGACCCAGAAGTCCTTCAGGAGTTCATGTAAGAGGGCCATGAGTTGTGAAGAAATTCTTACTAAAATAGCCACTGTTTTCTTGTTTTAGAGGCTGTATTTAGATTTAAACCTTTGAAAGATCTTTGACAAGGACCTTCAGGAAAAGTTTCTGGAACATTAATCATGGGCTAGGAGACAAAAGGTTGTCATGAATCAAAATCTGACTAACAGGCAGGAAACAAGAGATAAAACAAACAGCCTATGACACTTCTCAAAAAAGTCAATAGAAAGCTACCTTGACGCTACTCTGTGTTAAAGTTCCTTGTTATTTTAATATATTTACTTCAGTTTTGAAAGGGAACTGAGTTGCAGAATGGAAAAATTCATGTATGACATACAGTATCACAGGCTGATCAAGTTCAGAAGAAACAGATAATGGTCGTCACACCAAGTTGAATGAACAGGAAACAAGATACAAGTTCAAATTCCGTAAAAATATTTGCAGTGCAATGAACATTAGAGAAAAAATAACTGAACTTGGATTCAGTCTTAGTCTTCATACCAGTCTTAGTTATTCATACCATAAACTTCACTGCATACTTAAGAAAATGGACCTATGCAAAGACTACTGCTTAATACACATCTGTAATCGGTAAGATATAAAGGCAACAGATTTCTACAGGATGTAACGGGTATTATTAAAAAGAAAGTATATAAACAGGTAGTGATACTTCATGGCAAAACCCAAAAGGCAATACTTGTAAAGTCATTTTAAAATAACATGTTGCACAATTAGAAATAGTTAATAGAAGAAACTAACAAGAATTTAGGGACAAGGAAAAACTCATCAATTAAGATTGATGAGAGACACAGATG
>NW_009649320.1:4189795-4201911 GCF_000708025.1 Charadrius vociferus | reverse complement strand
TGAAAGTACACAAAACAAAGGTAAGCTAGGAAAAGTATAATAAGTTTTCCCTCCTTTGTCAATGAGGAAACTATTCAAGGAGATATTCCATGAAATTTGCAACTGCCCCATTTCAAAATAGCAAATGAAAGCATCGTGTTCTCTATATTGTGGATTTCATTACCAAAGGATTTAGGCTATCCTAAGAGTTTAGAAAAACTTGAAGTGGAATTTCATCTGATGAAAATTTATATAACCAATGCTAAAACTCTTTGTGGAATCTAAACTGTCAGGATTCATATCTTAAACCGAGGTCATACTATCTCGGATTAGGAGATCTTCTTAGGAATCTTCTTTATTCACTACACAGCTCCTGCATCTTTCTCCAAGGCTTCTGATCCTGATAACTGTGAGAAAAGGGCCACTGAAAAGAAAGGCCATGATTTTGATCCATTACTTCAATATCCACAGAATAACAGAATCACAGAATTATTTAGGTTGGAAAAGACCTTTAAGATCATCGAGTCCAACTGTTAACCTAACACTGCCAAGTCCACCACTAAACCATGTCCCTAAGCACCACATCTACACATCTTTTAAATACCTCTGGGGATGGTGACTCAACCACTTCCCTGGGCAGCCTGTTCCAATGCTTGAAAACCCTTTGGTGAAGAAATTTTTCCTAATATCCAATCTAAACCTCCCCTGGTGCAACTTGAGGCCATTTCCTCTTGTCCTATCTCTTGTTACTTGGGAAAAGATACTGGCACTTACCTCACTTCAAGCTCCTTTCAGGTAGTTGTAGAGAGCAACAAGGTCTCCCCTCAGCCTCCTTTTCTCCAGGCTAAGCAACCCCAGTTCCCTCAAGTGCTCTTCATAAGACTTGTGCTCTAGACCCCTTGCCAGTTTCATTGCCATTCTCTATATGCACTCCAGCACCTCAGTGTCCCTCCTGTAGTGAGGGGCCCAAAACTGAGCACAGTACTCAAGATGCAGCATCACCAGTGCTGAGTACAGGGGAGACGATCACTTCCCTACTACTGCTCACCACACTATTCCTGATGCAAGCCAGGATTCTGTTGGCCTTCTTGGCCACCTGGGCACACTGCTGGCTCATGTTCAGCCGGCTGTCAAGCAACACCACCAGGTCCTTCTATGCCGGGTAGCTTTCCAGCCACTTTTCCCTTGTAGCCCTGCATGGGGTTGTTGTGACCCAGCACTTGGCCTTGTTGAACGTCATACCATCGGCCTCAGCCCATCAATCCCGCCTGTCCAGATCCCTCTGTAGAGCCTTCCTGCCCTCAAGCAGATCGACGCTCCTGCCCAACTTCGTGTGATCTGCAAACTTACTAAAGGTGCACTCAATCCCCTCATCCAATAAATTAATAAAGATATTAAACAGAACCAGCCCCAATATTGAGTGTTGGGGAACACCGCTTGTGACTGGCCACAAACTGGATTTAACGCCATTCACTACAACTTTTTGGGCCCAGCCATCCAGCCAGTTTATTACCCAGCAAAGAGTACATCTGTCCAAGCCACGAGCTGCCAGTTTCTTCAGAAGAAAGCTGTGGGAAATGGTGTCAAAGGCTTTACTAAAGTCTAGGTAGACAACATCCACAGCCTTTCCCTCATCCACTAAGCGAGTCACCTTGTCATAGGAGATCAAGTGTAGGGTGTAATATTACTATATAAAAAAGGATTAAAAAAGATATGGAAGAGATAAACCAGACTGTGTATGACAGCAACTAGTTAAACAGTATGCCAGCTCTGGTTTCTAATTTCAAGAGCTATGCAAATTTCTGGTGACTGTTCCACCATCAGAACCCAGAGTAATAAAACCTTCAAATAGCAATTTCCCCTTTTTGCGTTCAGTCTTGCTGTGCTAGCCTAACTCTTCAAACTCCTCATAAATTTTATTATTGTTTCTCATTTGGCTGGATAGCAAGACAAATTAGTGGAGATCTGTTGAGATCTTTTGATTTTATTGCTGAGAGTACTGCTCCAGCTCTGACAAGAGGATTAAGTAGCTTGACTCAGAATCTCATTCATGCAGTGCTCATATACAAAAAGATAAGTAGCAGAGATTGTCTAGCAGAGACAGGGAGAAAGGACGTGCATGTCTCCCAGTTTTGTAAACTACTCATCAGATGAAGCAAATTCCTAGTGCATGCACAAATGAGCACAAGTAGCATAAAGATCATCCTTTTGCTTTTTGAGGCGTCTTGCTACATCAGTGCCCGAGACTTATTGCTTCACAGGTTTGGTTTTCATTAAACCTGCAAGAGATATACAGCATCTCATTGTACACGACTGTTAATACAAATAAATTTTTATGTATGAAAATTGCTAATTATGCAATTAATTGATCACTTCAGCTTTTGCCCTTTTTTAAAATGATGCATAAATATACCTGTTAAATTGAGGATTGATATGAAGAGAGGGAAGATAAAACAGATTTCATTCTATTTTAAAATCATAGAAGTATATTCAACTGATGGCATAGGTCTTTTAATTTCTTATTAATTTATTAAGAATGTCTCTCATACAATAATTATTTTGTTTCTTAAATAGTGATTTTTTTTTCCCATAGTATATTACAACATTTGCCAGCATAGGTGGTAACTGTAAACCACACAATTCATTGTGAAAATAACACATCCCATCACTCCCCAAGTAACCCTATCAATTGGATTTATTATTAATTCAGGTAAGATCTATTTCAAATTGTTCTCCATTCTGTAAATATGAATACAAAATTTTGCAAGGTTTGATAAAAAAGACTTCATTCAATCAAAGTTCTCCGGGAAGGCATATTCCCCAGCGTATTTGTCTTTTTTTTCCCTCCTCATCATTTATCCTGTACCTTTTGTCTGGCATTCTAGAAAGCAAATATTTTTTAGAGCTTCTAAAACACCTCAGGCTATGCCTAAAGCTACAGATATGTAACCATATGGTTCCTTAATTACTTAACTCACTATGTAAGGCCTAAGTGCTAACGTTCAAGATACATTTCACTCTGATGTTAGTCCAAGGGGATCCATGCGGTAGTTTGTAACCTCATGACTTTAGCATAGCTATTTTTGCTTGTGTAGCATTTCTTCATAGCTCTCTTAAAATATAAGGGTCATTTCTCAAACAGATACTTACTGACTAAAAACTGCGAAGCCTTCTGTTTACTGTATATGTCTATCTTTCTTCCTTTTTGCAGTTTTGCAGGTGATACAAAACTGAGAGGCATGGTTAATCCACTGATGGTTGTGCTACCATCCAGAGGAACCCAAACAGGCAGGAGAAATGGGCCAAAAGGAACCTCATGAAGTTCAGCAAAGAGAAATACGAAGCCCTGTATCTGCAGAGGAATAATCTCTAGCACCAGCACAGGCTATGGGCTGACTGGCAGAAAGCAACTCTACAGAGGCAGACCTAGGGGCCCTGGTGGACAACTACCTGAACACGAGCCAGCAATGTCTCCTTGTGGCAAGGAAGGCCAACAGCATCCTAGGCTGCATTAGCAAGAACGTTTCCAGCAAGGCGAAGGAGGTGATCCTTATCCTCTGCTCAGCACTGGTGAGACACACCTTGAGTGCTGGGTCGAAGTGCAGAGCTCCCCAGTACAAGAGAGACAAGGACATACTGAATTGAGTTCAAAGAAAGGCTATGAAAATGATTAAGTGGTCAGAGCATTTGACATATGAAGAGAGGCTGAGAGATCTGGCACTGTTCAGCCTAGAGAAGAGAAGGTTCAGTGGGATCTTATCCATCTGTATGGACACATGGATTTACCTGAGTAAAGAGGACAGAGCCAATGGTGCCCAGTGACAGAACAAGAGGCAATGGACACAAACCGAAACACCAGAAAACCCATTTTAACTTAAGAAAAAGCTTTTTTTTTTTTTTTTTTTTTTGTGGTGAGAGTTATTAAACACTGGAGCAAGTTATCCAGAGAGGCTGTGGAGTATCAATCATTGGAGATTTTCACAACTTGAATGAACACAGCCCTGAGCAACCTGCTCTAGCTGCCCCTGCTCTGCAGGGGCTAGGACTTCTGACCTTGGGAGGTGTCTTCCAAACTCAACAACTACGCGATTTTGCAATTCTGCAACACTACTTTAAAAAAAAAAAAAATATATATATATACACACCTAAAGGTAATTTGCTTCTTTCTCTTTACAACTAAAAGTTTCAAGTTGGGTAAATGACTTTCCAAAACCTGCTGGATTTCTTTGATTTTTTCCCCTGAAATATGAGGGGAAGACAAATTACACAGCCACTTCCTAGTGAAAGAATGAAAACAACTTTGTCTTTGGTAAAGGGGCAAAAATATTCACTGCATTTCAAGAAAAAAAATAACCAAGCATTCTTACCCTATTTCAGTAATATTGAAGATTATTAAAAACAATTTGACATTCATTTTCCTGATGCTGTGTATCCACCACTTGCACACTGGAAAACACTGTTCTCTGCACTTTGGCAGAGGGATTCCTTTATTTCATATTTGACAATGCTGTCTGTTATCCAGTAGTGTATTACATTCCTGATGACTAAAGGGAACACCATGTCAGGGATATGGGAATGGACAAAATGAGTAAGGCTGTTTGCTAAGTTGGAATTTTTGTTTCTACAAGATCACCATATGGCAACAAAAGCAGTATCATTTACTATTGTTGTATGATATCACCAAGAGAAAGTGTATTACAAAAACATAGACTCTAAACACATTATAAGTCTCCATAGAATAAACAGGTTTTGGACTATTAATCTTCTCAAGACCTGCACTAAAAGAATACAACTAAACTCTGTCCTTTTAACTAAAGTTTCTCCATTTCCAAATCAGTCTTCAATTCAGTAAGTCTGTTACGCATCATTTTTAAAATGCTCTTCTCCAACTCAGACATTTCTGCTTGAAATCTTGTCTTCTTCTGGCTGTTGTGGAACTTGTCCATCCCAAACTCAATCCAGTTCCTCATTTTTCTTTTTAAAACTAACTTCCCTTTTCTACTTTTTCTGTAATGAATTCACTGGACTCTGTTGTTCCTTCTCCCGTCTTCTCTACATCTTGTCTTCGTGTGATCCCACTCACTCCATAGTATTTAGGTCTCACTCGTGATTTCTGACAGCTCACAAACTCATGATTTCTGACAGCTTTTTCCTTTCTATTCTGCTATCGAGCCATGAGAGTAAAGTACTATGAACTGACACCCTTCTAAAGCTGTATCTCTGGCCAGTTCAAAAGTATATTTGCTAGTCTTAAAACTCCACAGAGCTGAGCATTTACTCTGGTTGAGTTACTGTATTTGACAAGTAAAGCTCATATATTTACTGCCTATGTTTGAATTTAGAATGAAAGGCATGAAAAGCTCACTGGTAAAGAATCAAGTTTTGACCTTCTTGGCCATAAAGTACATTACAGTTTTGGAGCAAAAACAAGGAGATAGTTTCTGACAAAATTTTAAAAATAATCAGAGAATGTTCACCTTTATATATGCCATTGTATCCTCCATGGACTTCTCCAGAACTGGAGATTTCTTCAACATGAGCGCCTTGGTCAGACGTAAAGTATACAAGAGTATTATTGCTCAGATTATATTTCTCCAGGACATCGAGAACCTGGCCTAAAAAAAAAAAAAAAAAAAAAAAAAGAAAAAGAAGAAAAGAAGAGAAAAAAAGAACAGCCTTAATGTCTTTGAGTGGCTTTTTCATTAGCCTTGGCAAATACAAGTATTTTTGTCCTTATGCCTTTTCAACATCACTTTCCATATAAACATTATTATACCTAGCAATTGACACCATGCAGCATAGAGTAGGGGACAATTGCACAAGGCTTGTTGCAATCAGAACCGTGGTTAATGTAAGTTAATGTATGGAGTCCCTCTGGAGGCCGTTGGCAGATAAGGGAAGAGCAACTGACATCATCTACCTTGACTTGTTCAAGGCATTTGGCACTATCCTGCATGGCATCCTTGTCTCTAAATTGGAGAGACATGGATTTGATGGATGGACCACTCAGTGGATAAGGAATTGGCTGGATGGCCACACTCAAAGAGTTGCCATCAATGGCTCGATGTCCAAGTGGAAATCAGTGACAAGTAGTGTTCCTCAGGGGTCAGTACTCGGACTGGTGCTGTTCACCATCTTTGTCAGCAACATGGAGAGTGGGATTGAGTGCACCCTCAGCAAGTTTGCTGATGACACCAAGCTGTGTGGTGTGGTGCACACACTAGAGGGAAGGGATGCCATCCAGAAGGATCTGAACAGGCTTGAGAGGCAGGCCCATGCAAGCCTCATGAAGTTCAAAAAGGACAAGTGCAAGGTACTGCACATGGATGGGGGCAATCCCAAGCACAAATACAGGCTGGGGAGAGAATGGATGAGAGCAGCCCAGCCGAGGAGGTCTTGGGGGTACTGGTGGATGAGAAGCACAACATGACCCAGAAATGTGCACTCACAACCAAGAAAGCCAACCACATCCTGGGTTGCATCAAAAGAAGCATGGCCAGCAAGTCAAGGGAGGTGATTCTGCCCCTCTACTCCACTCTTGTGAGACCCTACCTGGAGTACTGCATCCAGCTCTGGAGCCCCCAACAGAAGAAGGACATGGACCTGTTGGAGCAACTACAAAGGGCCATGAAGATGATCAGACAGCTGGAACACCTCTCCTATGAGGACAGGCTGAGAGAGTTGGGGTTGTTGAGCCTGGAGAAAAGAAGGCTCTGGGGAGACATTATAGCAGCCTTCCAGTACTTAAAGAGGGCCTACAGGAAAGATGGGGAGGGACTCTGTATCAGAGATTGTAGCCATAGGACAAGGGGTAATGGTTTTAAACTGAAAGAGAGTACATTTAGATTAGATATTAGGACAAAATTCTTTTACTGTGAAGATGGTGAGATACTGGAACAGGTTCCCCAGAGAAGTTGTGGATGCCTCATCCCTGGAGGTGTTCAAGGCCGGGCTGAATGGGGCTTTGAGTAACCTGGTCTAGTGGGAGGTGTCCCTGCCCATGGGAGAGGGGTTGGTACTCTATGATCTTTAGGTCCTTTCCAACTCTAACCATACTATGATTCTATGATAATCAACCCTACTAATTAGTCCCTAATGTCTCAACATGTAAGAATAGACATTGACTAAACTCAAAATGTGCAAGATAATAAACACACACACATGCACATATTTAAAAGAGGAATACACATGGATACGCTCTGAAACTCCAAGGCACCACGGGCTCACGTTTCATTTTCACAAAGGGCTCCTCACACTACCTTGGTACTGTGGAGAGGGTTGCAGTGTGAATGAATTACATTCAAACCTATTTAGACTGAGTTTTTAAAGAGGGTTTATGTGTGAATGAGAGTGAGGCCGCTCTTTGTAACTTGCTCCAGTGAATTTTATACTGATTAGGAATCTAAAATTATTGGTCCTGGAAATTGACCAAAGTTTAAGAATATACTTCTTCACATCAGCCTGCAAATGAGCTTTAATCTTGTCCTTTAGGGATCTCAGAGCATATAAAGATAATTCTGTCTTCACAGCCATTTTGTCTTTATTCTTTTTACTTAAACATCCAAGAATGGTCCAATTTGACTGCTAATTTTGATTTGCTTACCTGTCCACTGAGAATTAATTCATCAGCTGGTGCCCAACTATCGTGTCAAATAGGATGAGATAAGAATTTTGAAATAGAGAGCCTTCTTTAATGGTTTTCAAATCATCATTTCTGTTGATATGCTCTTTTGCTGGCTAAGGAGTAGTCACCCTCCCTTATTGCTACTGTTTCTACCTGTCTTTTAAGGTTATAGCATTCTCAAACTGCCTTGTTAAAAAGGTTGACTGTCTTCGTTTCTCATCAGCTCAGATGACTAGGTCATGAATAAAGGAATATCAGCAGTTAAATAAGTGATACCTGTTGGTCTCGTTTGTAAACTAGGAGCAAAAAAGAAATGTAAGAGTAGGAGAATTTGTTTATGCAAATTTTGAAACCTTGTGGGAGTTGAAATTTCCCAACAGAGCTGAGGAAAATCTGTTACAAAGGCTGACATTTTAAAGTGGGTAGGTTGAGGGAAAATCATGCAGATCCATCTGACACACCATTCTTTTGCTGCAGCAGGTGGACTTAGTGCCAGGAAAGAAAGAGGCAATTTCTCATTGGCTTCTGAGATTGGAGAATATGCTTGCTAAGTAATTATAATATCCCTTGGAAAAGCAGCAATGGTGATAAAAAAGTAGAGCATATAGATAAATTAGGACATTATGTGTGATATTCTGCCACAAGACCTCCAGAGTTCCCTTCCAACCTGTACCAATCTATGATTTTATGATTCTATGATAATAATAATAAATGGGATGCACAAAGAACTATATGTGGAATGACATGCACAAAAGCATTTTTTTAACTACACAGTTTTCCTTGATGAAATTTTCAAGTTCACCCTGTATATAAAACAAAATCAAAATAAAACAAGAACTTGACTCACTATATCATATTAAATGATCTCTGGTAATCAGAGACATCTGCTGTCATTCAATAATGGCCATTTTTATTTCCTAATTAGTCTGGAAAAAATGAAAAGCAATGAATAATGACTTTCTATCCCAATTAATGAAATGAAGCAGTCATCATTATGATGATTTTTTTAAAATGAGGTTGAGTAGCTTGACTTCACCTGAAAAAAAAATATTATAAAAATCTGACACTCAAAATTTCAGAAGAAACAACCCAATAAAATCAAGTCTCATCCAAAACTTGTTGAACTCAATGGTACAACTTCCATTTCCTTCATTTGGATTTTTAAATGCAAAGAGAATTGGCTACATTAGGGTTAATTAACAAATGCCAAAATGATGATTTATTTTAGCAACAACATTTTTCAGTACAGATGGACTAATAGTGGCAATTCAAATAACACTGTTGTCAGAGAATGGCAATCACAATGCACTCGCAGAAATGGAGCAAAACTTACGTTTCTATTTTCAGCTTGAACACTGACACCTTCTAGAATGGAAACTATAAATAAGCAATAAAGTGTGTGCTACCAGGAGATAAGCCTCGTTAAAGTGCATTTGAATGATGTGGCTACTGTTAACACAAGCAATTCATTCACTTATTAGCATTTCTAAATGGTAACCAATACAGAAGAAAAATGCAAAGAATGTATTGTGAATCTCAACGAACAGATATCTTTCACATGCAGTATTATCAATTTTGGAAGCAAATACTACAAAGTAGGAAAATTACATACTTTATTGTTTTCTTAAGACAATTCAATTTCTTTTTTATTCTAATTCCTACATGCTTATTATTTCTGTAGATTTCACGGAGACTTTACAATTAAGTTAAAATTGATGTATAAACATTCCCAGGCAATGCCAGTTAACGAACAAGGAGGATTTTCATCTAGCCTACTTTCCAATATGATTGGAAGAGTATTGTATGTCATGTGCTCTTGAATTACAAGAATGGGGCTTCAGCTGGCTTAGTATCCCCTTTGAGTCCCATTGCTGATTGCAGAAAGCAATACAAATTTTAAAAGGCTTTTGGATGTAAAGAGTTTAAACAGAATATGAAACTGTAGCATAAATAAGCCAAAACACTGGGAAAACCATAGCTCTGTTCAAGCAACAATAGCTTTCTATCCCCAGTGTAGGAAATTATCAATAAAAATGGAAGGATTCTTGATTGAAAAGACTCACTTGAAAGCCATGTTCTAAAAAATTAACAGCTGCACTGATCTCTGTGGA
Organism: Charadrius vociferus; assembly: GCF_000708025.1. Lineage (NCBI taxonomy): Eukaryota > Metazoa > Chordata > Aves > Charadriiformes > Charadriidae > Charadrius > Charadrius vociferus. The sequence continues at coordinate 4,192,197 of NW_009649320.1, read as the reverse complement.
TGCTACCGTTTACATTTTTTCTGATTTGAACAGAACAGATTTGGAAAGACAACATTTCTGAACAACAAAATCGATCTAGCACTGAAGGAGCTGCGTAATTTCTGAAGCTATTCAGCAACTAGAATTACAGATCAATTTTTTCCTACTATTGCCATTCTCAGAATGTATACCCTAGCATAGGTGGCTAACATTGCAGCAGACCATAAAAGGCATTAGATCATTGGACAATTTTCTTTCATTTGTATTTTTTTAAGATACAAAACAGATTAAGGACAGCATTAATATGTTGCTTGTTTTAACTAGTACATCAATGTTCCAAGTAAAGTTCCAATTTAAGTAAAGCTTCCCCCAAAATATACTGAGGAATGGTCTCTACAGTCTGCTGCCCACTCTTACTTCAACCTACGTTAAATTATAAAGAGTGTTTCATTCTTGAAGTGAAAATGCCAATTTCAATGAAGCGATAGCCGTGTGAAAGTGGTAAGTGCAATTGACTCTGTTGTTTAGAAGGAAACTGAGAGCCACTATTCAACTTCTGTAGCACAGCATGAATGGAACCTGAACGAGCCTCTCTAATGCTGAATGTAATTTCTGGAGTTTTGAACCACGTAGAAGTCCTGCTGTACTCATCTACATTAAGATAAAGGGTTTATAAAAAATGACTATGCATTTGAAAACAAGGTACAAACACTGAAAAACAATAATGTGTTTACAAATGTGTTAGTGATTTGGAAAATTGTTCAAAGGTTTAGTCAAGCAAGCATAGGAACAAATGCATTTGATTCATAAATTAGCTTACTGTCATTTGAAGTCAATAGGACGGAAATGTTGTTTGTATTAATTTGAAATAATTTGGAGTCTTTCTGAAATTATGAATACAAAGCTCTAGAATACAGAATATCTCTGTGTTATCTAGTCATTAGGACAAACTAGTCTCCTACTTCCTCAGGAAAGCTTTAAAGCAGTTTGCCAGATTTGAATAAACAACAGGATTAAGAAGGGGGGCTAAGGATCTGTTTCAGGACAAGACAGCTGATGATAAAGGGAATTCCTTTAAATAGAACATTCTTGTCCCACGTCAGCAGACTTTCACATGCCTCTGTTGTATCCAGAAGGTTACTGTGAGCTTGAGACAATTATTGGACAAAGAGTGAGCTGGGTAGATCAGCCATCACATATCTGCCCAGAAGAGACAGTTTGTTTTTTTCGGGGTTTTTTATATTTGCTGCTTCAGAATTCCCTACTGACACTAACAGAATAGATTAAATTATTTCAGTTGGAATGGATCTACAATGATCATCTAGTTCAACTGCCTGACCACTTCAGGGCTGACCAAAAGTTAAAGCATGCTATTAAGGGCATTGTCCAAATGCCTCTTAAACATTGACAGGCTTTGGGCATTGACCGCCTCTCTATGAAGCCTGTCCAGTGTTTGACCACACTCTCGGTAAAGAAATGCTTCCTAAAGCATATTCAAAATCAGAATCACAACTAACTTGTGGCCAGCTGAAGGGGTTGATCTCTGCGAGTAGCAAGCTGGGAGTGCTTTGAATACATGCACAAACTCCTATAATTTAACCCGACATGCATAAGTATCTGGAAGCCTATATTTCTCCCAGAAAACATATTGACGCCACTCAACTATATAGCCACTACACAGTAAACCTCTTGGGACCCTCTTCCCGCTACAGGAGTTAAATTAAGATAATTCCAGAGTTCATCATCTCTTCAGCGCTCAAAGGCTAAGATTTAATCTTGCAACTTCTGCACAACATCATTCACAAGATAACAATTATTTTAATCTCTATGTTGATTTTGTGTGATGAAAAAAAGATACTTCACTCTTTAATGCACTGATCTGATTACAAAATCCACTGACTAAAACCTTTGTATAAAAACAAGCTTGGTAACTAAGACCAAGACATCCCTATCTTAATTTTAGCTTTTGTACATTTCAGGTTATAAATATGCAAATTTTTCTGTGGTATGCTCAGAGCCATCCAGTTTTCCCATGATAAATATGTAAATCAGTTTGTCTCTGCAGTGGGGAAGTAATTATCACTTTCAGACCTAGTCATTGAGCACAACACTTGAGGTAAAGATGGAAAATAATAAAACCATTGACAGCAACACAAGAAGTGGCTGCACATATGGTGAACAGTACATAAACTCTGCGTGCAACTTGTTTAACATTCAGAGCTAGAACACAACCACTGGAAAGTGAAAATTCTGGGATGAAGCAATAGGTTGATATTACGGCACATTATCTAGCCAGTCAACAGAACACATCCAACTAAGAAGACGAGTGATTCTTCATAGAAGAAGCATTAGCATATGAATGTCAAAGGTGAGAGTGAATACTAGCTAATATAACTGTTTTAGTAGACCAGAAAATAAATTCA
>NW_009649320.1:4154203-4189758 GCF_000708025.1 Charadrius vociferus | reverse complement strand
GTCCTACTGTGCTACCACGTTTTTTAAAGTTATGCTATGGAAACAGCCCATACAATGAAGTCTTCTGCAAAGCACAAAGCTGGAGTCTCAGACACGCTAAATTCCTGCTACAATAGCTTAGTGGGATCTTCAATGGCAACAGGATGTTCTGCCAAACAAGTAGTATCTGGTTCTGAAAAAGCACATCTATATTAGTGTTTGAATTTGGATCACTAGTACACATTTACAGTAAACCCAGTCATGGACAGCTAATATATTTCTATTTGCCTAGCAAAGTCTTCTTAGATTTTGTGGCCTGGATTCCTTTCAAATTAAACTAAACTTGAGGATGGGCTCCAGGAACGCACCTAAGGCACTCACACAACTGATGGGCACTCAGTCTACAGGTCCACACAGAGCTGGTCTGAAGTGGATTTCAAAACAGTTCAGACCTGCCACCACTGGCAGTTCAAAACGTGGTAGGATTAATGAATCCTACACTGAAACTCTGGTGCTAGCACTATCAAGCTCCACCTGTGCATATTGTAGATACACAGGGGGTGGGATGTACATACAGTGTACATATCTACATCTGATACAGTTACTATAAACATTTTTTTAAAGTCAATGAAGCAAAAGAAGCATTTTCATAAACAGCTCACCTATCCTAAGATGAATGAATTTGGCCCCAAAAAATCTGAATTCTTTTCACAATGAGGTAAAGCAAGGCAATTTCCCCAGATTAAACTACCTACAATTACCATTCAAATCAGTAGTTGTTATGTCATCATAGTCTGTTGGACATCAAGCACTTTTGAATTCTCCTAGACTCAGGGTGAGACACGTAAAATCAGTGTAAGGGCTCGGAGAAGGGCACTCTTTTTTAAAAAATAACAAAGCAACTTTGGTGTGGGGTCAGCTGAGCTATCAGCATGAATTGGCTTTCTGTTTGGATTTGGATTGCCATGTAACTGTAAACTTGTAATTGGCTTGTGACTGTTTATAGTCTTTTAAGCATAATGTATCTTTCAGACCCTCAGGATAAATTTTTAGCATCGTGCACAGCAGATTAGGTATGCACTGCTTAGCAGCTATGAATAAATCAACCAAATTTTGAGTTAGAATTATGCACAAGATAAGTTTTTCCTAGAAATCAGTACCACATCTCTTATTTTTCTTATTCATATAGGGTTCAAATTATTTTGTAAACGTGAAAGTTGGAATGATATTTTAGATATATACAAATACGTGTGGATAACAAAGCACAGAGTTGAGATGTGGTTATGAAAGTTGTGAAGATCTGTAAGTATAGCTGCAATATCAATACAGACAATGCAGTATGGAAAATTTTTCATATTTACCACAGTACTACAACAATAATGACGGATCATTAAAGGTCAAAAGTATAACTATTCAGTGGCTATGTCCTTATTAGTATTTAAATTAGCTAATAAATGCATTGCTTGAAATTCAGTTTTAGACCTTACATCTGTTGAACATAAGGCTATGTATTTCTAATGTGAATCTTAATTTTTAGCCTGCTTAAAATGCTAAAATATGAGAGATGGTCATGCAATTTTAGGAGGGTCCATTACATTTGCATTTTCCATGACAGCTGTGATAACTTTTTGGCTAAATTTGCATCTTCATTCTGCACACATCTGAGAATAAGATGCCATTTCACACATACAACTGAGATGCATAATGCAAAAGGCACTGTCTAGTTCCCCACTTCTAGGTCTCCCATGGGGTTTTTTTTTTCAAATTTTGGAAGGAATTTCTTTAGGTAGGACCTAGGCAAACTGTAATGACAACTGAAGAATGCTATTCATTTTTGAATTAGACTGTCAGGTGAAGTTAAGGCTTCAGCTATTCGATCATTCCAGTAGATGCTGATGGTGATTGATTCAATAATTGTGGACTGATAAAAGAAACTCTTCTCTGTATCTTCAGAGGTTTAAACATTTATTAATGTCAGACTCAGTTATAAACTGAATATGTATATGCTCTTAGATCCAAATGCATAATGCCGACATTTTTCCAGATTAAAGCATGAGGAGTTATGATGAATTTAAAACAGGGCAAGTAATTTAACCCCACATTTTAATTCTCTGCACTTTTCTGAAAATTTCAAAGTATTTGTCAGTGTTTTTTTATTAAATAAAATTGGAACCGTGATAAAAATTTGTTGACAGTTGAGCCTAAGCATTTCTTGTCTTTCAACAGCCAAACTTTTTAATCTTTGCTGAATTTGGGAGTAGGTTCTAAACATTTGCTATAGATTATATACCATAAAGTTAAAAGGAGTTTTATCATGTTTGAATTAATATTCCTCATGAAATCTTAATCCTTTTCATTTCTCAGCTTTTTGATTTTAATTGTGCAAATCTAATCTTACATGAAAGACTAACTGTGCATTAACTCACCCCCAAAACAGAAGATGCCTTTTTTTTTCCCCTTGACATGACCATCACCGTGCACACTTGCTCCTTCACCTACTTCTCTAATTGCTTTTGGGCAACCCAGTGGTTTTCGTGCCTAAGTACTACTAGACACTTGAAGCCTACTGTGCAATCACCATCTCCAAACCATGCTAGCTGTGAATGAATCTCTGTACAGACAGTGTTAATACCAATAAGAAAACAAGCCTGACTGTGAAAATTGTCCTCAAGGGAATTTTCCACTAATGAATGTAAACGCCAATCTGTCTTCTCTAGATGACATTCTGAACCTAGGAAAAAACAACAAACAAATTGAATCCCACAAATCTTTCTTTATGATTCAGCTTTTTTTTGTCAACTTTATCTCCTCCTTTACTTTTCTTTTTTTTTTTTCCTGGTATGTGTGTGTGTTCAATATGACAGTATCTACGCTGATTTAAACCCTAGAGGATCCTTTCAGAAGGGAAGGCAAATAATTTTTCAGGTCATCCTCATTGATCACAGATGACTAGCTCAGAAGACTGCTCACTGTCTTATGAAATGGGACTTTGATTCCTTAATTCATCTAACTGCTCTTGAAAAAATATTCCCAGACCACTCAGAAAGAGCTTTTATTGAAGTTTCATAGTAGTATTCAGTATCACAGCAGATGTCTACCTTTTTCTGGTCCAAGGCCTGGAAAGAGAATTATGTCACTCTCATCTTAAATTGCTTTGGAAATACCTGAGGTGTCTTCTTAGGCCAAAACATATTTGATGCCCCCAAGACATATTTGATGCTCCCAAGACATGGTGGGGACGTGAGATCATCGGACCCGTTTCCTTGCCTTTGCTCTACTTAATTCTTACTCATGAATAAAGCAAATATGTGACACGTGACATTACTAATATAGTTATTAATCTGAGTTTACAAAGGTTCACCAATATGAATGCTATGTGTCATTTGGTTTGTAATGGGAAGTTATAAAAAAGGAGTTATGAGACCTCCTTGTTGAAGGTCAGACAGATTTCTGGAGGGGTCTGCTTTGCATACAAGGATCACAGTGTGATGTGTTTTTTAGGATAAATCTGAAGCCTAAATTTGAGATGAGAAAGGATTATTGACATAGCAACACCACAGACCAGCTGAAATATTAACATAGAAACAAGGAACAAATTAATCTAACTGTAAATAGATAGTATTTGCGGAAGAGAGGGGTTATTGCCAAGATAAACTCCCCAAAGCACAGATAGCAAATAACCACTGGAGGTCCCCAACCAGCACATTTCTTAATTACGGGAATAGCCCTGTTCCTATGGATAAAGAGGTAGGTACAGGCTTAGTCCCTATCTATGAATGTATTTTTGTGAAAGGACTAGTTCTTTCTAAACCTTATAACATCAAATCTATGGATGTTGTATATAGATAGACATCCTTGAATAGCAAAGGTTTGAAATCTCCACATTTCACATAAATAGTTCCATAACAGACTGGAGTTTCACTATCACATAGAGAAGTAAGCATACAACAGCAAACAGATTTCTGCTCTCAAAGGCACTAGAGAAGCATGGATATCTGTATTCAGCAACTGACTGTACCATTATCAAGATTTAACAATTAAATATGACAACAGGAGGATAGAACATTTGCATACGTTTCCTGATGGTGTATTTATTATACTAGTGCCTCCTATTTAAAACAATAATTTTCTACTCTCTTACTGCATGTTCCTAAACTTAATATGAAACAAAGGAAGTAATTAAATGTCACATCACAAAATCATTTACATTCCGAGAGAGAAATGTGATTCAATTCTCTTGTATTTTTTGCCAAGAAAGTCCTCAAAGCTCTCTTTAACTTGGCCATCTACTTTTAATGAGCAGCATCCGGGGGTTGTTGCAACAACGGGTTGATCCACTACAGGAGACCCAGACATGAAATGTGAATGGACTGAGAAATTAGGGATATGGGGTTTGACTACCTCAGCTCCAAATTGGCAAGAACATTTAGGATATGTCCCATAGAAGTGTTTTAGGGATTTTCTATTTTTTTTTAAGGACACCTGACAATTTTGTGCCCTATTAAAATAATATTGGTAAAGAAGCCATCATAGCAGCATTTTGCCCTTAAAACCATGCTAAAATGTTAAAAGGTTGTCCTGTAGAATGTATTACAATCGATACAAAGGAACTTACATTATGTCTTACTCTGTCCTGAATCACATCACTTTATAGTGTCGGAAACTTTGGCCCCATTCAGGACTTCATGAGACAGATGGGACATTTCAGCCACTTTGAGCTGCACAGACATCATCCTTACCTTTGGCTTTGGTTTTTCCCCTTCTTTCCTGCTAATGGGCATTTGACACTTGTATGGTGTTGCTCCCTGCCTGCAAGCTTCTGGCAGCCACCTCTGCTTTCCTCCTCTGCTTTGCCAGCTATTGCTAGCCACATAATTAGCACTGTCTTGCACATATTAGAAAGGTGGACCATTTATTCACTACCTTTCCGACATTATGGTTAAACTTTGAAATCAAGTATACACTTCTTCTATTACAGGTTTTTCTCTTTTTTTTTTTTTTTTTTTTTTCATTTTAAGTAGAAACAAATCAACAGAAAATACAGATTGTTTGCATGGTTGTGATGCAATTTTCTTTAAAGAAATGCATTTTTTTCAGAAAGTATCCGTTTTTGTTGACTTCAAGTCAACCCAGTTCTACTGACTTCAATGCAGTTACATCATCCTATGCAAAAAAAAAGAACTATCCCAGCCTGGCTACAAAGAACAGTTATGTATCGGGTTATTTATCCTCTTGCTTAGTTAAGTGACTGCCACCTTCTTTTCCAACCAAGTCCCTAAAAAAATGCCTCTGTTTAAAAAACAAGAGTAGTTTGAGGGACCTGGGTATCCACCAACTACAAAAAACTTCTAAATTGCTACATAAAAACCCTGATGATCTTAATTTATTCTCATTCTCAGGCATGTTTTCAAACATCATGTATCAAAGATTCTGGTATTCTCAAGGTATTGTATTTTATTTTTATCCCTTGTTTCTTTTTTAAAGAAAACGTTATTTACTATTTAACACTCATAGCAAACTTTTGAATACATTCATTAAAGGTTTCTTATCAACAACAACTTGTCAGCAAGAAACTGAATCACAGACTTACTTAGCTGACAAAAGAAATTCTAACTTCAGATTTACAAATTTCATAGCTAAGAATTCCCAGAATTTAAAAAAAAAATATCATATGAAAAAGCGTAATGACAACAGCTCTTTCATACTTTTTGACATTACATGTTATTATTCAGAAAGTTTCAGTATGATATGATGATTTTACAAAGATCATAGCCTCATAGAAACAGAATGGTTTGAGTTGGAAGGGAACTTCAAAGATCATCTACTCCAACCCCCTTGCCACAGGAAGAGACATCTTTCACTAGATCAGGTTGCTCAAAGCCCCATCCAACCTGACCTTGAACACTTCCAGGGATGGGGCATCCCATGCTGAGACATCCTGAGCTACTCATTTATTTCAAACATCTAGAACTAAGTTATCTTTGGGTTTGCAGGACAGCAAAGCTCATATTGCTTTTCTGGGCCAGCCCATTCTTTTCTTTAAGATTAAAGCACATTTAGATGTGTGTTATTTCTTGTTGGCTGCCTTGTTTTTAAATTCTAGTCATTCAGAAATGGAAGTAAAATCATTTCTAACCCACAAGTATCTCATCCACTGAAATACAAGCGCCTACAGAGTCTAAATACTTTATCCTCATAATACAGAAATGGTTGCAGTACTTTAAAACCAAGTAAACTGAAGCACCCTAAGTGTGACGTTATAGAGGAGTCCATCTAGTAGCTCGCTACAAGGGCACTTTCTGAGAAAAGGAAGATGCTTCTCCTCTTTCTCCTGCTTTCTACTTTCCTTGGAAGCTTGTTAGGAAAAAGGAGCTAAGGGAATGAAGGGTGCTCTGCCTCCCCTCTTTCAGTAGCAGCAAGCTGCAAGATCCACTGAAGATGTAGAATATAACTTCATGCTGGTCTAAGGTACAGATTTGATTATCCTGAAGTCTCTCTTTCATCATCTCAAGCAAACTCCTCAGCCCTTAGGGGTCAGGTGTTCCTTTGGATATTGAGCTTACTACTGTAACATAAAATCTGTCAGGTGTTCTCAGGGTTACTACAACACGCTCTTGACGAGGAAATGTTATAACAAGACTTTCACTGGTGGGTAGGAAGAGGGAACAATTTAAGAAGAGAAACGTGCATACAAAGTACAAGAACTAAGCCAAAAGAAAGAAAAAACAAAAGGAAAGCATTCAAAATCATAAAAAAACCCCACCTTGATTACACTAAATGAAATATGCAAAAAATCCCCAAACAGTAACATTAAAAAATAACAGGTAAGAAAACATAATAAAGATTCAGTGTCACTTTTTCTTAAGCAGTACCCTAAAATGAAACGTAAATGCCTTATTTCAGAATCAAGTGGTGAGAGAAAAAGCTGGAAGTTAGAACTTCATCAGCCTACCTTTCACGAATCACAGCATCATTACTCTAGTGCTCTCCCTAGTCTTAAAATTTTCATTATTTATCTGCCGACACAATAAAAAGCTTTCTGTTATGTAAAATACACAACTGGTTTCTAGAATAATGATCTTTGTTAGTATTACCAGCCTGCCTATTATATAGTGTGGTTGTTTTAGCAGTCAGATGTACCATTGAAAAAAAACAAAACAGCCATAGTCAATAAAAAGGCAGTTCTACCAACCCCATCAATAAGAGCTTATTACCACCTGGAATTTCAGCCTTGTTATTCAGCAGTGTGAAATTTCTGCACGGCAATTCACTAACAGGAACCAGCCTGCTGATGAACAATAGTTTACAACACAGAATCAATATTGTCATAAGTTTTATCGTATGATTACTGTTTTCACTGAGAATTAGTTCCCCTCTTTTTTAACAGTATGGTCTCAAAAGAATTAACATACATTTCAAAAGAAGCATGAAAAAATTCCATGTCTCTCTCCAAGAAACAGCAGGGATCATTTTAAAGGAACTTCTAGGATTCTCAGTATCACCACTGAAACTGGAAGGCACACGGTCAGTTTTAGGTTTTTTCTACAGTCAAATTGAGATGCAGTCAGCTATAAATAAACAGTAAAAGGCTGAAAGACATTTCCTGAATCATCACAGAAAGTGTTCATATTGTTATAGTTCATATGTTGAGGAAGGTATTTAATTATTCTTTAAAAATACCACTTAATTGCCAATACCGGAAGAAAAACGGAGTTCCTGAGTTCCGGTGCACATTCTAACCATTTTCCACATCCAACACAGATCACGACCTGGAAGGATAAACAGCTTGCTTTCCCCCCTTCCCCATTCCCATGCCAGCTGAATTAAAGTCCTAATGCTTTACTATAGATTAAGAACTGGATTACTGAGTGACTGGCAGCAAAGCTATACCTCAGTAGATAAATCTGAACATCATCTCTGTGCCTCAGTTTTTCTTATGGGAAAAAAGATTAATTAGATCCCTCTATCTTAAAAAGACTTTGTGAAAATGCTTATTTGCAGATCTGTTATGTACCCTAGCGAAGTAGTGCCACAGAAAAGATGAGAGATGTCAAAGAAATCTGTCTTCAAAACAGAACTTCAATAGTGTGTATTAAATAAAACATGAGAATTCATATTTAACAATGAGGAATACACCTACTGTTAAGTAGCTGCTCATTAAAAAGGCACTCTGTGATGAGGAGACAGGGTTCCAACGGGAAAAGAAATGGCATGTAAACATATGCTTAAAAACTGTAGCATAAGACACAAGCATAGGAAGATTGATTTTTCCTATCTTTGAGTACTTGACTTCATAGCCTTACAATGTTCACTTGTGCCTTCTGCATGTTCATATGAATGCATAATTATTCATGGACTGTATCAGGTATATTAAGGTACTGGGTAATTCACTACAAAACTATCTGAAGGAACAAGGAAGGGGTGTGGACAGGAAGGTTTAAATGCCCAGATTAAAAATCCTTAACATTTAATTTCTCTGCTCCTTTGTTTCACATTGAAGCTTCTTTCATAGAGATGTAACTTCTACCAACAATATCCTTCACCTTTGCATCCTTTATTAAAACCATGATAATGAGCTCCATAAATACCCAGATAGATATTGCTTTCAGTGTCCAGGTGCTGAAGAAAAAGGATGGCAAAATCACATTCATGAGTGCTGAAAAGGACACTTTCACCAAAGTGAGCAAAGGGAGTTGTAAATCATGTCTCTCTGCCATCCTGATCCCTTGCTCTGGGTGACTGACTTATTAAATTCCTGTAGAGTTTCTTTGGGACGGGGCAAATGCAATTCCTCTTAACAGCTTCATAGTATCTGTGCTAAAAACATTGCTATGCAGAGGTACTCCACCAGCAAAATCTTTAGCATCTTCTTTTAAACTGCTTTTGCAGTCTGTATGTTGGAGATTATCAACAATTTGGATAAAGTTAGCCCCATTCAGTTTACTTGTTGCAACCTTCATCCAAGTATACACAGAAATCACAGTACTCCTGCAGGTCAATTTTGGCTTAAAACTTATACTGTGTTCTTAATCTCACTGTTGACTTTCCCCACCCACCTTAAGCAAGGAAGAAAATCCAACCATACCATTTATATGCGAAATTGAACTTTAAGGGCAAAGGTTAGACAAATGGTTGCTACTACATTTCATTACAGAACTTCCTGTCTTCGTTGCTTGGAGACTTGTTGGGATTCTCTTATCCCTAGCTTATCTAAAACAAGCTTTGAGCTTTCTCCTACTAATGGAAATTAGTTTGTCTCAAGAGGAAGGCTATTTTTTTCACCGATTATAACATTTTGATCACAACGCTAGATGTCATTTCATTGTTTCTGTATTAGACCCGGTTTTCAGAGGTCCATAACTAATAGAAAGCCTTTAAAATTTTGAAAGTGATATGATTACATTTTTGTAAAGTAAAATGCACAATGCACTAACACATCTTGTGCTGACAAGCCTGTAGTATCAAATGCAAATGAAATCTGTTCAGCAGCTGGCAGCAAATTTTGAGCAACACAGCACTAGTACCACAAGCTGCATTACACCGAAGTTTTGCATCATGGAGCGCGCGTTACTAAGACATTATTTAAACTTGACTGATTAAAAAATGCTATAAGAATGGCTGCTTAAGATGTGCTTTGTAATCTTGTGAATAATGTTCTAAGAAGGAGCTTTGCAGTGTACAAAGACGCAATATAGAAAAAGGAAACTGTACTCAAGGAGGATTAGGTAGCTCAGGAGGCTTATCATAGCGGAAACGGGAGTCTTTCATCACTTAGTCACCTCTTAAATTCAGCCCCATTCAGTAGTGACTGAAAGTCATTGCTGCTTAGTGACATATAAAATGAGTTTGGGTTTTAGCCCAGATCGTAACTGGAAAGCATCCACATCATAAAAGGCAGAACCACAAATGCCTTTAATCTGCACCCTTATTGACAATTTTCCCAGATCTGACCTAAGGAGTGAATGTGCTTCAAGAGCTTAACTACTGTCTTAGCTCAAGAAACAGCCTCTTAATGTTAGGGCAAGAGCAGGATGGCAGCATGGGTGGGAAAATGCTGTTCTAGTCACAGAGTACCTGTATTGGCTGAATACTTTCTTCCTCAGAGATGCTGGCTGAACACCTTTCACGATGAAAACCAGCTGAAAAATAAACCTTCTAGACTTGAGATGTATACCAGTATAAATTCGAGATGTATACCAGTATAAATTCAGGAAAGCAAGGCCAAGGAGTGCACCATTAGCATCAGGCATCACTCTCCAGATGTTTACTTACATCTTTTAAGTTTTCAGGCTCAGCTAAGTTTATGTCACATTTATAATAGCTAGATAAAACTATCTGAGCCTGATTATCCACCACTTCTGAAAATGTGGCATCATTCTGCTTTGCTTATCTTTTAAATCGACTTTGCACTGCTACAAATAACTACATCAGGTGAAAAGCCATGATAAATTAGGCTTATCTCTGCATACAAGATTTTTTTTCTGAAAAAAAAAAAAAAAAAGATAGTTCATTCATATCTTCTCAAAGCAACAGGAATTTATTGTTTTCCATTCATATTATTAATGATTATTTTGATTTTTAGCATAATTCAGAATTCTCAGAAGATTTATGGTGTATTTTTAGATTGATCCTAACAGAGTAGGATTCTAAATAGAGGTTGAAAGCATACAAACAGTGTAAAGTAAAATAAAGATGTAGGAGTTCACAATAACAGCCACTAACAACTATATTTAAAAGAAGAGACATAGCTTTCAGATTAAACTTACCAATACTATGCTGTTTCCCAGAAGGCGAATAGCTACTGCTCAATATGGGAAAGAACATTAAAAAAAAAAATTAAAAATCTAGGAATACAGTTTCAGGGAAGAACAACGTGAGATGAATATTAAAATTGTATTTTAATTTCTTTGTAATAAAAATAATAAGTCCAGTTTAAGACCTCATAGGCTCCTAAGTTTAAAATAATTATTTTAAAATGAGAAAGTAAGTGCTTTCACTAAGAAACTGAAGACAGATCACATGCTATTATGAAGGCATATAAAAACTGAAAAACTGGGGGAATGCAACATGCTTTAGAACCTCAAGAATTCTTTGGCTGCAACATTTAGACCCTTCTTTTTGTTTTGTGAATGCTTTAGACTATGATACTTTCATCAGAGCAAGAATTTTACAAAAAGTCTTGTGGGCACAGTTCAGTTTTGGTTGTCTCCTAAATATTTTACAGTTTTCCAAAAGTAACTTTTGCTTTGTTTCTGAAAACATTATTTCCATCTGTTACTAAAGCAGTAGTTCATTTATTACTAAAACGGAGAAAAAAACCACAGGGTTCAATAAAAATGGAATTCCAATATTCAATTGGAATGCATTCCTTTTAGACCCTTGATTCACATCACCCCAGAGCTGAATAGAAATTAAAAGGAGAGGACGTACTTAATCCACATATGTTGCATATTATCTATTTAAATATGTACACATTCATCACATAAAAGGCACATAAGCATTTAGTTTTTATTATCTCACATTTAAGCACTGTTGGAATTAAGAGCCACATATGTATTGGTATAATCTGTTTTGCAACACTGGGAAATCTAATCACAGAACAGGTAAATTAGATGTTTCCACAGAGGTCTGGAGTTGACTTGGCACAGCTTTTGCCCTACACTTTCTCTTTGAAAGCGCTGTGAAGATATATGTTTATGGACAATTCTTAATCATGATAACAGATGAATCAAAGAAAAACACTGTGAAAAGCAGTCTGATTTTAAGTTAGTCCTACTAGATTGAACCCTAGCTGGCCTGTCTTAATGAAGTATATTTTACTTCTGCCTTGCTGTATTTCATTTCATACTGCCCCAGAGAGTTGTGTAGCAGAGTATCACAAATGCTTTGACAAATCATAAATGTTCCTCAGGTAAGGTTCAATTTATTCAGATATCCAAGGTTTTAATTACATAAGTACTTTCAGTTAAAAGAAAGTTAGGCACTGTTTTTTCCTTGTAAGAAAGGTATCTGTTTAAGATATCACTAACATCTTCAAAATTTGTCATCACTGTAGTAAAACAAAATCACAGAATTGTTTGGGTTGGAAGTGGTCTTTAAAGATTTGCTAGTCCAATCCCCCTGGCACGGGAAAGTACATCTTGCACTAGATTAGGTTGCTCAAAGTCCTGTCCAACTTGACCTCGAACAGTTCCAGGAAGGGGACATCCACAGCTTCTCTGAGCAACGTGTTCCAGTGTCTCACTGCCCTCATTGTAAACAATTTCTTCCTAATATCTAATCTAAACCTACTCTCTTTTATTTTAAAAATGTTGGCCCTTGTCCTATCGCTACACGCCCTGGTAACAAGTCTCTCCCTGTCTTTCTTATAAGCCCCCTTCATATATTGAAAGGCAGCAATTAGGCCTCCTTGGAGCCTTCTCCAGGCAAACAACCTCAACTTTTTCAGCCTTTCTTCATAGGAGAGATGTTCCAGCCCTCTGACCATTTTAGTGGCCCTCCTCTGGAACTGCTCTAAGAGGTCCATGTCTGTCTTGTGCTGGGGACCCCAGAGCTGGATGCAGTACCCAGGTGGGGTCTCATGAGAGAGGAGTAGAGGAGGAGAGTATCATCAGAGTATCCTTCTTCTGTTTGCTTCAGTGAAGAGTTCCTTGGTCCCTCTAGACTGACTTTTAAAGGTTATGTCTGATTTTGTTTCAAAATATGAATTGACTTTAGTGAACAGCTTTTTTCTTTTCTTCAGCTTTGCACAGCATCACAGAACGGTTGACATTGAAAGGGACCTCTGGAGGTCACCTTGTCCAACTTCCCCTGCTCAAGTAGAAGGAAGGAGCCCAGGACCACGTCCAGACGGCTTCTGAATACCTCTGATAAGCGAGACTCTACCACCTCTCTCAGCAACCTTTACCAGTGCTCAGTCACCCTCACATTTCCTGATGTTCAGAGGGAACCTCCTGTGTTTCAGTTTGTGCCCATTGCTTCTTGTCACTGGGAACCAGTGAGGGGCCAGTGAGAAGAGCCTGGCCCCATCCTCTTTGCACCCTCCCTTCAGGTATTTATATACATTAATAAGATCCTCCCTGAGACTTCTCTTCTCCAGGCTGAACAGAGCTCTAGTCCCAGCTATCATAACATTTCCTCATAGGAGAGATGCTCCTATTAAGGAGTCCCTTAATCATCATCATGATCCTCTGCTGGGCACTGTCCAGTAGTTCCATATCCCTCTTCTACTGGGGAGATACAGAGCTACTCTCCTCACAGATAACACTAACGAACCTTTTAAGATATTTCAAACACAAGCTACATGCAAGATGCATTGGGATTTATTTCCACTCCTTTTCTTCTAATTAACTACCATCAGGTGATAGTAATGTTTTTTTGGTATAACTTCATCCTAAGACAGGTCAAAAGGTCATGGCAGAGAGGCAGCTTGCAGGGCATTCACATAATAAAGATATCCAGACAAGGTCCCCACTCTACAGTTACCTAGCTTGTGTCAGACTACAATTTCTGAGACTTTTTCACACTTAAGCCGTTCAGTTCTGATTGTTCTACAAAGGATTAAGAACTGATATGTAGTTTTGCTACTATTAAAGAATATTAAAGAGCCACTTGCAAAAGTGGTGTTGAATTAGTGTGTCTTCACACAGCTTGCATGTAGGTCTACAGGGGGCTCCAAAACTCTTTGCAGTGATCTGTTTTGGATTAAATTAGTGTAATGCAATTTACATCAAAAACAATTTCTGAACATGTCCATTTCTTTTTCTATACTCAATCAGGAATGAAGGAATGAAGGAAGGGAAGAAGAGAGGAAGGAAGAAAAGGATAATGCATTCATTCATTTATTTTTCCATTTTTAGACTGCAAGATTATTTCATCTCCTCTCATATGAATTATAATTAATAGCATTAATAAGGTGCTTAGCCTACATTGAAAGAAAATTAATGTTATTAGCCAGAGAATAACTCTCTAAGGCACGTCACATGCAGTGACATTATAACTGTGAATGCTTTAAATATTGAATTCTGTTATACACACATCAGCATGCAAAAGCAGTAGACATACATGGCCCCAAAGCTTATCCAGAAACTTTGTATTTTGTACTGTTGACATGGACTGTAATCATACTCCTCAGTATTGGTTTAACAAATCACAAACACGAAATATTCAAAGGAGTATTTTATTCATGTGTCTTATAGGTTTTTCTCCTCCTAGCATGGAGATTGCCTTATAATTGAATTATTGTCCAATTAGGTAATCGATTCTCAATAATTAAGCAAATGAAAATGGAGTAATTGTCTTCCATTTAGAATTCTCAGTCTGAGTGGAATTCTCTGTCTTACTAGAAAGGCTGTTGCTTTTTCTCCTGCAAATGGCAGCTAAAGACTTCTTTCTGATTCCAGCTGATCTTTCAAATCAGGAACAATATTTCATTTGCATTTCATGGTCTAATCTTGATATAACTTTTTCATTACTGGTACCTGACAGTCCAAACTTCTACTTCTAACTTCTCTTCAATTCTTTTTTTTTCAGTCATCCACAAGGTTTTTACACAATATTTCCCACTCAGCAGACAACACATTGTAAGTTTCTTTTAGAATTGAGTTGAAGTTGGTGTTTCTTTTCCTACCAGATGCCAAACATGTCTAATGCTGTACTATAATGAAGTTTTCCATACATTCATGTTTTTCTTTCTACACTTGTGTTGTCTTTAATTCGAAGGTTTTGCAGCATATTGTTATATCTGGGCTATTTTGTTGTAACTGCTTTTGCAAATTGCATTCATCTATGCATAAATACTAATTTCTGCCTAGTGAATGATAAAACCTCCCTTTGTGGAAAGCTTACAGTTTTCACTTTTTCAGCTTTTCCAGACAATTTTGTTTGACTTTTCTACTGTAACATCTTTAGAGGCATTCCAAGAAAATACCGGTTACTGACATCAGCAATACAGTGAATAAATCTACTCTGTCTGACACAGTTGATGCATTAAGACTGGAATTTTCAGTGGAGGTTAATGAAAATAAGTACTCCCTTCAAAGGAAAAGAAAAAAAAAAAAAAAGAAAAAAGCTATATTATTCCTTCAGACTCCTTTGGAAATGTCAGCTATACTTTTTCATCATTCTAATAATGGAGGACGAAGTAACAGAGGAACTAAACATATTTTTTACGTCCTGGAGCAAATGCGCAATCTGTCAACAGAAGAGTCTTACAAGACATAAGCAAAACTAAGTAACCAGACCCCCAACTGAAACAAAATTTGATGCTTGTGTACTAGTTTATGACA
The DNA here is from genome assembly GCF_000708025.1 of Charadrius vociferus. Taxonomy (NCBI): domain Eukaryota; kingdom Metazoa; phylum Chordata; class Aves; order Charadriiformes; family Charadriidae; genus Charadrius; species Charadrius vociferus. The sequence goes on along the minus strand of NW_009649320.1, from coordinate 4,174,492 downwards.
GATGAAGATCTGTTTCCTGATTGATTAAGCCTGCTCTGCTGCCCCTGATGCGCCTGCAATGGATTGTAAAGGACAATACATGAGGAAACTCATATATCTCCTCTCTGAGTTTGTTTGAGGTGATGAGATGCCTTTTTTCCCCCTATAGGAATATATATTCCTATAGGAATATATATTATATTTCACTGCACAGTTTAAAAATAATTTAGAAATATGTATGCACCAAAGCTGAATATCTGTTTACAGCAACTTAATAAGGAAGTAACATTTTCTTGAAGAAAGCCAATTTGCACTGAGTTGTACTGAGAACACAATTGACTTGAGGTATATGGGAAGGAGGAATGTAAGCTCATCTTTAGCTCGTAACACTGCTATTCTCCAGTATGATTCTTTTTAAATATGACCTCTTAGTCATTTTCACAGACAATTATCTCTGGAATCACAGAGTCATTCCAATACATCTAGAGATAAGGAAATCTTGTTGAAAGATGTAATGATACACTGCTTCCCAGCCTCAGAGAGAATAGAAGGCTCTGAAGGACAAATTGTTTGGTTTCGACTATTCTTCATGAACAGAAGTGGACCTCACCTAAGTGATTTCACTAATTCAGAGAATTCACTGAAATAATTAGCAAATTACTTTTGCTAATAGTGCCTATTGTAGTCACTTTATTTGAAAATATTTTGATAGAAATACCATGTTGTCATTTTTCAAGTTAGCATATTGTTTTATGAGGACAACCTGCCAAGGCCAGATGGCACCCAGAAGCTCCTGGGGCTGGATTCAACTACTCCACTTCAAATGTCCACAGTTATAGTGTCTGTAGCTCTGCTAAGTCCATACTGTATGGACCACATACATACATATGGACCGTACTGTATGGAGCACATACATACATATGGACCACATTTGTAGGACACAGTAAATTTAACCATTAATTAGATACTACAATAGACCAGATTATTGTGCCTTTTAAATTACTGTTTCTTTCCCCTAACTATAAAGGACAAGTATACTGTCAGATATACTACAGACATGCAAATTGCTGAAGTCTGCATTTGATGGACATGAATTTCCTCCACTGATGTTAGAAGCACATGTAACATACCTACACTCCAGTCCATTTCCTCCACTGCATCCCCATATAAACCATGCTTGCTCTTTCCTCTGAAATTTTTTGAAGCGTAGAGAGCAGTATGGACATGAAGGTAAGACAGGACAAGAAGAAACGGTGTATCAGTGTTCCTGGAAAACAAAACAAAACAAACCCTCAACCCTTAGTATTTTTATAACAAAATTTATACACATAAATCTTTCCACAGTAGACCTTAAAAAAAAAAAAAAGGAAAAGGATTACTGTAATTATTTACAGGGTAGTTCTGAATACACACACACAGAGTAAAAATGTCATTCTTAACTGTATACTGAATTGAAGGCAAAAATAAACAACAAAATCTAATTAGTGTTTGTTATATATATTGAGAGAGGACTTGTTTAAAGCCAAGAACCTATCAGTTTCTGGCTACAAGCACGTCTCTTCATTACAAGTACATATTTAAAAGTCCAAATACAATTGCTGTTCAAAAATATACCTTCATAACTACATATACATGTGGAACACAATTATCTTCCTCACAAGGTCATATGGAAGCTGATCAACTAGACTATTATGAGGACCAGGGTCAAACATACCATAATATCATTGACTATGTTAAATCAACTATACTAGTACTTTTCCTCCTTCTTTATCCTGCACTAAGGTATATGGCCAAATCTTCTCTTGCCATTTAATGTCTGTGTGTGTATGCATGCGATCAGTACATAACACTACAAATATGTTGTACCAAAAAAGTACAAAGTACATACTAATACAAAGAAATATTTTTCCTCTCACAGTAATGAGCAGTCTCCATTTTCTGCAGTCTATTTCCTGAACTGATACAAAAGAAAGAGTGCAATAAATTGACTCTCTGTAAATTTTGCTGTTCATGTGATCTGTCAACACGATATTTATGATCAGTTCCAGTAGCCTGCGAAAGCACAGCTCAAGTAAGAACTTTTTCTTATGCATTATTTATAGAACTTTACTTAAAATCGTGCAGTAGTAGCCAAATTTACTGCTATACGCTGTAACAGCATTTGTAGTACATGATGCATATTGTAAATAGCAGTTGAATCAGAAAAGCACTAGCCAGAAAACTTGTCTGGATCTCACCTTAAAGCACACGGATGATTACAGAGTATTTTTGGCTCTATATACCATATTTTCCCGCACCAATCTGTGGTGGATAATACCTGTGATTCACATCAACATCAAAGGGAGACTATATATTTCCTTATGCAGTTGATTCCTTCACCTTTTAAAGAGGGATGGAATAATACAGACATGCACATACAAACTGTTACTTTAAATTGAAAAAAAAATAAAAATCTAACGTTTAGAACCTGAAAACAAAGTCTTTTAATAAAAGGGATGCACAAGACATCAATACTTTACTTTTAAAGAAAAATAAGTAGGTTTAAACTAGAATATTTATGATCCATTTTTCCTCTCTCCTTGGTTGGATCTATTTTTGCACAAGTTGCATGGTTAAAGCTTTCTTTTTTACTGGCATAGGCAGCAGCACATGAACTCAAAATGGGAAAATTTTATCCAGATTACTTACTTGATAAGTGTGTTTCTGACTAGGACTTTTTCTTCATAAAAAGTATCTCCTTTTTTAAAAAAATGACAGAATAAATAGAACATTTTTCATGTGGAAAATGGAAACAAAATTACTTGAATTCCCTTCAAATATTTGTGCATGTATCCTGTATTATCTTAATATTATAAAGTACCGATTCAAAAAAATAAAGAAAAGACAGTATTTTTGATAAAAGATACACTTTCCATGAAGTTGTGGTTGTTACTATTTGAGAGTTCATATGCATGAGAACCCTTCATTACTGCAGCAACAAATAACACAAGACTTCTCAGTCAAAAAGACTGAAAATGTCAGCACTTCAAGTAAAGAAATATGTATACATATAAGTTTAATATTTCACATGTATATTAATGTAACACTGACCTTTCATTAAAGAACATTTCTGCAAGGCAGCTGATTTTTGTTTTACAACCTGCATATTTTATTGCATGGGATTATCTTTGACTTTTTCCTTAAACACAGTTCACTGAATTTAGGGTAACATACGAATTCTAAGGGAAAACACCACAAAAATCTACTTTATACTTATAATGGTTCAGGCACAATTTACTTTTCATGCAAACTGCCTTGTTCTAATGTAACACAGATAGGGCATACTTCTAAATGTTTATCTGTATTGCTAAAAGTGAGTATCAAAAGCCTCCACTTTAAATGTTATTTTCAAGACATAATAACTCCGGTTTGGTTTGTTGTTTGTTTTGGTTTTGTTTTTTTTAAATGGAACTGACACAAAGATCTAAATTTCACGAAGAGTCATTGAATCAGTGATTGATATGGAAGGGCACTACATCATTCTCTTCTTTGCAACTCAAATTGACAGGTTCTGATTGACAGCTCGATGTCAGGTAGAGAAGTGTCTCACCTATTAATATCCTATAAAAGATCACAGGCAGCTATTTATCTCCTGCCAAAACTCTTTGAGAAGAATCATAACTGACTACCTTTACCATGACCTTGAAAATGGAACGACAGTATCAGCTAGTAGTCAGGGGAGAAATTTGACAACAACAGCTTAACTCCTGAACCACTTCAGTAAACAGCTCCTTCAAAAATGTGTTGCCACTATCTTCTACACAGTTCAAACACAGGGAACTTCAGTTTGAAAAGATCCGAGATTCACTTACTCAGATACAGTAAACATTTTTATCCAACATGAATAACACAGTCTTTTCAATCTACTGAGTAGCCAGAGAGATTACACGCATCTGACATAAGACATTCTTTAACGTGTGCTTAACAGATCTTGAAAGCATCTAAATGCATCACCTTGCTGGTGGCTCCTCTGCATTGCATAGTCCTAGGTTCTTCTTATTTAGCGTGAGGAGTCTTTACATTCCTCAAGGATTTAGTTCAGGCTTGAGCTGTAAAACACAGCTTTAAAGTGGGTGAGAGAGCAAGTTACAACTAATCTGACTTTGTGCTTCACACATGGGTCTTTTGACTTGTTTTTGTGCGATTTTGCTCTGGATACTTTCTGGATTGAAATCTTCTTGGGTACTTTTGTTTGCTTTCCTGTGCATTGATGTGAATCTAAGACCACTGCAGCAGAGCAACAGGTGGGGCTCTGAACTGGACGGCCTGCGGTTGTCAAATCAAACTAAGATTTCAAGTATGATTCTGTATGGGGAATGAGATGGGAACACGGACTCAATTTTATTTTTTCACAATAAATTCTAAATTAACCTTTAAAATGACGGACAAGTACGATCTCTCTGAGCAACATTTTTTTTGCTAGATGTGAAATTATCCTCACATTCTGTCATAAAGTACATATTTTTAACCCGTTACACTACTACACCCTCTATACCAGTGAAGGTGATATGATTCACAGCAGCTGACTATGACAGAAGCTTTGCCGGAGCCGGGCAAACACCGTGCTGTGCTAAAACTGGATAAAGAATTGCTTCTGTAATCTCCAAAATCTTATAAATTCCAGCTAATTTACACATAGGACTGAAATTGTCTGCAAAGAACTATTTGAAATAGATATAGGAGTAAAATATATTAATTTTTATAAGTACATACAACTTAATAAGACTTATTGAACGAGAATATGTCATTTTCACATAGTCACAGTGCACGAGTCACAGCCAAAATGAAAGAAAACAAAAATGTTGACGTATAAAATCTGACGATATATTTTCAACACAAATATGTAACAGTGTGTCAATATAGGCAGGCGCAAACCTAACTTTTCCTCTCCTGTAACTCTCCTTTAATAAAAATATTCTTCTTATTCAATATCCCCCCCAGTGGATAAATTCATTCAGTGCTTATTCCCCATGGGTCCCTCCTCTACTTCCAAATTAGATCACCAATTAGACAGCACTCTTTGTGACTGGACTGGTTGAATGCACTTCATTAATCTTTGTTCCTGCAGAAGGAAAAGGTAAATCTTGGTTTAGTTTTATCAAAGCAGGACTTTGTCCTACAAGCTGTATTTTTGTTTGTTCTTGCCTCTAACAGTGTTAAAATCCTTGTTAGCATGAATGAATCCATGAATTAATATGTCTGTCTTACTCTTTCAAAAGATACACTTTAAACCGCAAATCTCTTATTTTCAATTTTTTTCAAAATCCAAAAAAAAACCTCCAAACCACTTGGGGGTAACTTATCAAAACCAGAAAAGGTGTTGAAAATGGAGTGAGGAAAAAATGTAAAAATATGGAAAATATGACTCTTTCTACAAGATATTAAAAGTGGGATGTGTTTCTACTATATCTGCATTTGTGAAATGATTCTTTCATGCAAATAGCCAAGATACTTTTGACATATCTAATTTCATGCCTATTTCATCCTTTAAATGCTTAAGGCAAACAATTCATATATGCTTTTATGTCGTTTGCAAGTAATTTTTTTTCTCCCCTTCAAAAAGTACATTCTCATAAGTATGGAAAAAAAAAAGAAATTTCTCACCTACTACAGATTATATTCATTACTAAATCCCTCTGTCCTACAAAACTTTGGAGCCCAGTCCACATATCTTTCTCTATTTAGAAGTGTTCCATTTACAATTCTGTCTATCACTCAGCACAGAACTAGTTAGGTCCTTAATCATTCTTAAATGACTTAGATGACTAAAATCTTTCATTTTCAGATGACCCTAAAGTATATGAATAAATACGTTAGCTTTTCTGTTCAGAAGTAACAAGCAGAGGGCTGAAAAAAAAGCATGAAGATCCAGTAGAGTTGTTACAGCTTATGAGTTACTACCCTTTTTTAATATACATGCACATATACATCATATGTATATAAAGATACACAAACTCTTCTCTAACTCCAGTACATGTCAACTGCCTGATCTTAAGACTTAGTGATATATGGAAAAAGTCTAAGCCACAGTCTGTTAGATTAGATGAAAAGAAATTTGAATATGTGTTGTAAATGATTCAAGGACTGAAATAGATGAGATAAAAAGAAAATAATAATTTTACTAACTGTCATCACAAAATTTTGAATATTATGGCTATGAAATCTATAACTGAAAAAATAAATCTGCACGAAAATTGTTCAACATCATCTTCACCATAGCTTTTGAATACAAACATGTTTGTATGCAAATACTTTTTTTCAGAAGTTAGATTTTCTTTTTCTTTAAAAAAAATATTATTAACTGTGATCAGCTATCCAAAATTGTCAGAGATGTATTCTGTATCACAGAGTAGTAGTTTTGTCTCATTAATTTCTGATATGTTCAAAACAGGTCTCTGGCATTTTCCAAATCTGGATTGTCAGCTGGTCATTAAAGGACATGCTGAAGACACATGAGTGACAACCACATTGAACTTAACATGAAATAATTAGAATCCATTTGACTTTCAAAGATACTGTAATGTCTAGAGAGTGTTCTGATAGGTTTACAATATTACACACTTGCTCTTGGGAAAAAGTAATTAGAATTATCATACCTGCCCACTTACAATTAGGGTGAGGAACTAAATTAGTATTTCTTTTCACACACTGGATCTGACACTTACAATTGTACACTGTATATATTCTTCCCCAATGCCATTTCTGAACATTGACTATCTTGTTTGCTCTCTTCCAATCTACCTAGGAACAAATGAAAAGTAATACACATATCCTAGACTAAGGAAGAACAAATAAAATACCACCTCTCAAAAAAAACCAGACCAAAGTAAGTGTAGCAGCATATAGCTATATGCTCTGAAGAAATTATAACAAGACTTGAAAAATACAAAATCTAATTATTATATACATGGTAAGAAGTCATAAAGCTGACAATATGATTGAGAAATAGCTAGAAAAGAGAATAACATCAGGAAGTCCATGGCCTGAACTCTGAAGAACTTATAAAGGTAATACAGGTAGTACATGTAACAAACTTGTACAGATAAAACACTTATGTTGTAATTGTTATGTGTATATATATGCACATTCATATATATTATGTATAAATATAGCATTAAAGGGAATAATAGCATACAGGAAGTGTCAGTGCTGCTGAAGATTGGAGCTTCATCATATATTTATTGTAAAGTTAATCAACCAATTAAAACATACATGATAGCTGATGATAAAATGTATTAGGGACCAGCTAAGGTGAATGACTGAATTCTTCAAATTCAGGATTGTTTGAACTCTGGTAGACTTGTGCACAGGGTTTACTGGTGTACAGGACTGAGCTTGCTACTTATTGTGTTACTTGAACAAAAGAAGCCTGTATGACAAATCAAGTGTTGAGTCAAACGTGTGACTAAAGGAGGGTTGAGGCAGACTGCTCGCTGAAAGAAGTGGAAAGACAAGAAAGCTGTGGAGCAACCGTGGCTTCCAAAAACCTGGTGGCCCGTCACATATGACTGCCAGATGTCTGACTGCTGCTGCAACCTGGTTGCCTCTTGACAGCTGTTCCCCTACAAATGGCCGAAGTCAGTAGACTAGTCATAAAAGCAATGGTCTACTGGTGCACTGGAGTTCACAGGCATGAACTATATAATGTCAAAACCAGTGTGTCAAAGCAAATATTGATTTTGCTGCTCACACTAATATATGGGACAGATCAGTTCAGTGAATATTAATCTAATTACTCCTATCCCCAGAAGCAAGTTTTATGGTCATATACTTTGCATGTGAATTCACTACAGGGCACAGTTAAGATTGCTCGAATGCCTTAATTGCTTCTCAATACATTCATGTGCTTGGATATTCTTTAACTTAACATTGACTCTGAATTGTCTGGGTTATAATTCTTTCTATAATTGCAGCATTCCTGTAACAAAGTTTATTGTAAATTACGAATATGTGCTATTAACCTTGACTGCAATTTAACATCCCTTTTGTCTGGAAACTACATTGAGAACTGGGGCCAAGCGCCCAGCTGATGTAAAGCCACTTACCTCCAGCTGAGTCAACAAAGCTATGCTGATTTAGATGATACATTGTCTTGCCAGCTCTAAACACTGACTAAGCTATACAATAACACTGTGCACATTATGAATATTAATAAAGGCAAAAAGAGTTACTAGTGTTCTAGCATTTATTTCCAATCTTGAACTCACCTGTTTTGGGGCTACCAATTTATTGTCATTGCATTGAAATCAATGAAACACTCAGAGATATCAAAAATATTATGAATCACTACAGGCACATTACATACTTGTAAATCATGGAATAGTCTGCCAACATACAGTTAATGTACTCAAGAGCCTTTTAAAGTCACCACAGGCTTGGTCACTAAGCAAATAACCTCTCAGCTATTCTCAAAGTGGGGTACGTGTGTATGTTTGTAGTAAACAAAGTACTCCACTGTTAAATTAGCTAGAATGTAGATGAGAAGGCATCTTAATATCCATCACCATTGCCAAGAGGAAATAAAGCTATTTTATTTTATTTATAAATACTCATGAGAATGTTGATTGTTGGGAAAACTTACTTAAAAAAAATTGATTTAAAAAACCCATTTTATTTTGGTATGATGAGTAGAGATGGCCACATCAAATAATTATAATGATAGAAATGACAGAAAAATTGCAGTATGAGCTCAAGACTTTAGATAAACATTTTTTCTTGCTAACAGTCTTGATGACTACTGCATGCAGTCATTAAGTCTAGAAAATTTAGCTTCTGATTCTTTGGTATAAGTTTTCATTCAGCAATGACACCATGGGAATGTATTCACAGTAACTACTTCGTACCTATTTTTCAGAATAGTAATTGAGGGACTTCTTATGTCTTAGAACATGTTTTTACTTATGATTAAGTATTTTTAGAAATGATACAACCTGTTTCAAAAGTGACCGAGAAAAATACTTTGGCATATTTTTCAAGAAGTTAAACGGACAAAACATTTTTGCTCCAAATATATTGATTTATATTTCGGAATATACAAATGTATACTTTTATGATTTGATCCCATTAAAAGCCCTGTGGTGACAGTTACACCAAAATGAAGCTAACTTTGCAAAAATGAAGAATGACTTCGGATGATTTGTACACCCAATGTTTAGGTGACCTATTGTGATGTCTATTACAAAATCATTGCTTTCAAAAAAACATTTATTTCCTAACTTCCATAAATTAAATCTTTTCAAAATTAATCTGAAGTAGAAGTGGAGGCATGTAAAATGCCAGTATCTTAAAAAATTGGCCTTATGAATGCCAATTAAAGGATGCACCAAATCAATGATGAAGTACAGTTTCCTACTCCAGAAAAGTCAGATTATGACGCTGCATTGTGCTTTCATATCATAAAGTCACACCACAAGATTTTTCATATTTCAAGTTACATAAAATTCTAAAGAATGAAAGTCCTAAAAAACTTAGATGTATTTAAATTTTTTTTCTGAAGCACGCAAACATAGATAGGATTTAATTTTTATGGAGAAAATAATGACATACCCGATAGAAAAAAGTCACTTTCACTACAAATACTAACTTCAGTCATTTTTTAAAGGAAAAAAAATGATGATAATATATAGTTACATATTCCTCGTGCCCACCAGTTCACATTATTTTTCTGCTTTTTCAGAAGCATCGTCATTGTGAAATGCCAGTATTAAGTAACAACACAGTTAGAAACCTACCTTCCTATAAACTGCACGGCTTCCTTTGTCAGTCTCTGAGTAAGGTTCTCATAGCATAGTGGTTGCTGGATAATCTGATGGTCCCTCATTAAGAAGCAGTTCAGGTGTCGAAAATGATAAAAGAAAAAGATCAAAACTGCAAGTGAAATAGCTGTTATTAACAAGCAGTAACCCAGTGCTTGGAAAGGTACTTTGAGGAGGCCAATGTACTGTGCTATTGCCAAGGAGACCAGGGTGATTCCAGCGATTTGGATTGGGATCACAAGGGATTTCTGAGCCCCTTTTAAAAATACGCTGCCTTGGCCGGGTTTGCAGTCTCTAAAATTGGTCACAGTAAGCCCATAAAAGTAATCAAATCCATGACTGAGGGGGTGGTGACAGAAGTCATTACTGCTTTCACAGTTCATCCCAAGATGCCACTTTCCTACAAAGAGAAAAGGACAGGGAGTATTTTTGTAGTTAAATCATCAGACTTATAATGTGTGCTACTCCAAACATGAAACTGTCACTATCTGACTGATATCCCCCCACCCCCAGCATTTATTGTGTGCATGCCTATTTTCTATCTAATCTTTCTTTATGCCTCATCAAAGACTTTGTTTCATGTCTGCCTCTTCATTTTAGTTAGAAATAGCTTGGCACAGCTCCTGATGGAGACCATTAAATTCTGAGTGGGCTAGCAGGTCACTGAAGAGCAACAGAGCCCCAACAGACAGTTGACTTTGAAAATGAAGCCTTTGTGCATGTGTAGCTAAATAGTCATAAGAAAATACTGTTTAGTAGAATCTACTGCTTTCTTAGGAAGAGCCAACATGAACTTATGAAATATCTGTTCTGAAATTTTTCTGGCAAATCATTCATAATTGACTAGTATTAAAAAACCAACCAAACAACAACACGGTAACAAACAGGAAATAAATAAAGAATAGTGAAATTACTGAGGTATTTATTATTTAAATGATTGCAAAATCTCTGAAATCGCCAATCTCCATCACTATATACATATGCACATAGTGAGGGAGATTATTTTTAATTGTATATATTTTATATATATAAATAAAAAAAGAAAAAAACAGTAACAAGTAAATTACTGCCAAATACTATCTCTCACAGCATTTTGTCTCACTAGGAAACCATTTTAATTCTGAAATAATGTTGGACACTGACTGACACATGAAAACAGTGTGTCTGATTTGCCTTATAGTAGCATAATCTATGTTCATGCTGATTACAGTAAGTATCTAGATAATTCATTCTATGACTCAGGTACAATCCTTTACCATATGCTTATGCATAGCTTAGTGCAACAGACCTAACTGTTTGGTAGCTGTTATTTAAATTCAAATGAATAATTAAAAAAAATTCAAATTCAGTTGAGCTTGCTGACATAAATTATGGCTTGAGCTACGCTTTTTGGTCTCAGCACGGAAATGTGTTGAATATTTGACAAAACGTGTCACCCTTGACAAAACAGATGACAATATATATTGCTGGGCCAAATTCTATTTATTTTTCCTGAATCAAATACCTAAACATGACGAGAATAATTTGGGGGGTTTAATCTTAAAAGAAATAAAGAAAAAAAATTGCAAACCCAATAAGTCCTCAACCCCATAACCTAGCTCAAATAAATTTGAAATACTTTGTTCTAGAGACTTCAGGACACACATGGTAGAAAGTACAAGAAAGAAAACATATATAGAATTTTCCCTTTTCCCTAACCACCCCAGTTTTTACACATCTGTAATACAGAGTCCTGATGCAGGCAGTCCCGAGCATCTCCTGGGTCTAGAGAGCAGCAAAGCCATCCTGCACTTCTGCCTTTGGCAATGACAACTGTGGGTACTGCAGTGCCAAAGAGGGTGAAGGTGGGGGCTGGTTTTGAATTTTTTAAAATACTACCTAGCAAATGGGCTTGCTGTCATTATTTCTCTTTCACAAAGGACAGAACTAAGGCATGGGATGGGAATGTCATGTGCCTAAGTTCACCTGTCAGCAAAGGTGGAGAAAAATACCACAGAAATCTTGAGCCTAATTGAATGGTTAGTCCAGTTCTCCTCATACATCTCTTGATGGTCTTAGTTTAGAAATATCTTCTGTATATCACAGAAGCAGGTACCAAAGCATTTTCAGGTCTGCTTATGTGCCAGTGAAATGGAGGCCTCTACAGCTTTCTCAGCACATCAGAAGTTTTCCCTGTTACTGTCAGATGGCCCCTTACCTGAGGCAATATTCTGCTTTCTGCAGGCAGAATGACTCTACTCACTACTTTTGACATGGTCCAGTGAACATTATTGTGTCCGATTACAAAAACAGCAATGCAGACCACTGCCCTGAATTTTTAGATGTTATAGTGGTGCCATAAAAGGCCAGCTAAGACTGCAGCTCTGAATTTCATTCCCAGCAAACACAGACACAGATTTTGGAAAATAAATGCTTCAATGTATTCTCTTAGGTTTACATGACTGTCTTTGTGGAATAATCATAAAGCCAGATGTGTAGCAAGGTGAGCATAAAATAACTCTCATCAAGTTAAATAACTGAAATAAAGGTAGAGGCTTATAATTGTGAATATAAATGATCTTAAAGCTTTAATTTTTATTTTTTTTGCTGTTATTTGTCAATCTCAAAGCACCTATAGTTCAGTAAAAAAAGACAAAAAAGAAACACAAAGAAATTAAATATACTTTCAAGGTCATTTATTATGACATAAAGACGTTTGTTTAAACTGGATCTCAATAAAACTAGACATTGCAAGTCAGGAAAGAAGAATCTTGCAACAAGAAATTAGGACAGGGGAAAAAATAGGATCTATTTTTATCGAAAGGGTTTCAGCAAGCACAACAAATTGTTCAATGTCAAGATGAACTTGGGCCTCAAAAAAAGATTTGTTCAGAAGCAACTTAAGCCAAACAAATCAGAGAGCAGGTTAGCTGGGAAAAGCAACAGAAGCACTGGTTAAAATTATGTCGGCAGCTGTGACTGAAAGACACAATTGCTATTCTCAAATGGCTGATGAGGTAGAGGGATTTGATAGATCCTGCTCTACTGTGAAAAAGCAAGCGATGACTGGGGCCACAACACAAGTTTTGTTTCATTCCTTGTGACAATAACCCCCACCTTGAGCTACCATTTCAACAGATTATTGTAATGTGCTTTACACTCTGGGGCCCTTCTGAATCCGAGAGCAGTGCAAAACGCTCTCACCTCTTTGCCAAGTGAAGCTTCGTAATATGGACACTTCACACAACCATCATACGCCTTTTAGCAGATTCTACCAAGCTTTTGAGTGAAGTTTATACTGCTAATTGTAAATTATGAGTACCTTAATAGTTTGAGACCTCAGCTTTTTTCCCTCCCCTTTGGCCACGATTAAGATTTCTGCAGTGCAAAAGCAATGCAATGAAAGGTAAGCGGAAATAAGAGGCAAGTCTTATTCAGCCAAAAAACTTCATTTGGAACTCAGGTTTTCAGAACCCAGAATGCTGGAAAGGCTGCAAAAATCCATGTTTCCCCTCTGGTTTTCCCTCAGACAGTTGAAAAAGAAGCAATCTGAAGACTGAGTTATATATATGGATCTATTTCCTTGGGTATGGTTTTGTGCTCTTTGGTTTTGTGGTAAAATGCAAGATGTGGAGCAAGATGCAAACAGAAATATTTTATGTGCTCAAAGAAATATAGTTATATATGATATACATAGTGATAATAATGTAAAGTATAAATGCATCTATTATTAATATGGTCAGATTTTAATTTGTTCTACTAATAACTGCTCTATTAATCCTACTTCATAGACACAGACAGTCTTGTTTTCTCACTACTGTGATGGTGCATCCAAATACTACACCACTTCATTCTGGAGGAAAGATACCAGTCCCAATTTAGCAATTAGTATTTTAAACTTTGGACATAAGCTATACAGGTGGATTTTAAACTTCCCTGGATGTCAGACAACACACTGGATAACAGTAGCGAGAAAAAGTTGACCTTTACTGAACCGTAATTGAGTATAGCAGTAGTTAAAATGATACCCATGTATTTTCAGGGGAATTTTTGCATTATGAATAGCTATTTCCTACAAAACATCAACATTTCTTGCTACTTTCCTGGATCCTTATCCAGTGAAATATTACATATTCAATGCAGCTGCCTTTTTTGAGAAAACTTGGTTTTGTTGCAGATCTGACTGCGTCTCTTCCTGTCAGATCTATTGGATGTCACCTTCTTTGTGTCACAAGGGAAAAACAATGAGGTAAAATTGTATACATAAAATAGATTTATATCTGAAATATAATTAGGGATGTAGCAGGAAAGAGGAAGCATATAGTCAGAAAAGGGAAAAAAAATAAAAAAGAAAGGAAAATGCATTTAGCAAAGAAAAAGATGTCCTTACAGAGTAAAGAGGAGAGAACCTTGGAATGACAGTACAAGCTTGAGGAACTGAAAGGCTTCAAATTACCCTTATGCCAATCCATCACCGGTGCAGGATTTGACAATTAATTGTTTGGGAACTGCTGAGTTAGACTGAACCAAGCAAAGACTCCCTGACCTAGACCAATATGATGTGACAAGAATACCAGCAGAGGCAGCAAATCGGCTGGCTGGGAATCAGAGTCTGTCTATCTAGTCTTCGAATCCGCATAATTTTTCTTTTGGTCATTTACATATACTTTAGCCTTAATTTTAATGCACTTCTTGATTTTTGGAAGCCTTCATTATACTCTAAGGATATGGTAATATTACATCTTATGCCTTCATAGCTATCATTCAGGCCACTTGGAACAATTGTTCATTAAGCATCATGGAGATAACTTCTGGAGATCTAAGTGGCAAGCTGTCATGTTGCAGTGCAAGTAGTTAAAAAAAGAACATTAACTAGGTCAGCTCCAGAAAATGAGTATTTGTATTACAGTACTTGTTACAAACAGAAAAATGATTTTTTGCAGTCTTTAATTGAATATGGAGCAATAGGAATTAACTCCATGATGAAAATGACAAATTATGAATGGGGCTTTTGCACTACGGTTCAAATACACCTGCACTTAATATACTTCTATTAAGATTTTTTTGTTTTCTGTTTCAAATCTGTAAGACCTGAAGATATTTTATACTTTCTAAGACTGGGGTATAGCCAAGTAGGATTTTTTAGTTAGGAACATCAACACTGGTTACCTACATAATACGGGGTATTTTTTGAACAGTGGTGTGAATTGTTAGCCTTGCTAAACAGCCTGATTTTTAAACAAAATATACTCCCTAAATTTCAAACTTTTGTTACATTTTAAAATCAAATTGGGTGAATTGAGCTTCTAAAAGAATATAGTAAAATTCCAGTATGATGTTCTCTAAACATCTATTTCCTGGAAATTCCCATACAGAAATGTATATTATTTAATACAAGTTGTATTTCACAAAAATCTTCTAAAATGTATGCAGTGTGGAATAAGTCAGTGGTCAAATTAGGAAAAAAAATCACATTATTTAAATGCTACACCTTTCTCATATTCATTCCAGTTACATTTAATATTCATCTGGTGGGATTCCTTTTACCCATCACTGGGTATTTATGATACAGTTAGTTGTCTGAACTATCTCTATAATGAGAGAGAAACACATTTTTATATTAAACATCTATCACTGGATGAGACAAATTTCCTAGAAACACCCATTTCTGTCTGATGACTAAGATGAGAATCCAGATGGATACACCAGGTACTACCTTATCTACTTTATGGATACTTGGAAACTGGTGAAATTAATCCCACCACTGTGCTGACTTGTACCCGGCGAACGATCCCTCATTGTATCTCTGTTGTAATGAAACTCCTACTTACACTCAAAACTTTTTAAGAGCTTGACTAATTTTAAATTTATTCATCATGTTTCTCCAGTACCTTGCACAATGAGACTGTAACTGTACAAGTGAATTAGACATACGTACCTGATTAGTGTTTCGCATATGTCTGGGAATGCGCTCAGCTTTGTGCCAGAAAAATAAACTCATTATGCTGTGAGGGTAAAAAGCTTAATGCAGACCCTTTATAGCCTATATGGAAAGCTAATGTTCTTTTGATTGAAATGAATGAAAAATAATGCTGTGTCTGTATGCAATTTTACCTATTAGAGCTGTTGCATAACCTCTCTGCTTCAGGAGTTCAGAAAAAGTTATTTCTTCAGAAGGAAGTCCCCCAGAAGAGGCGGAAAATAAGAAGACACCAACTCGTGAGAAGGCAGCCATTCCTAAATATAATGAAAATGAATGAAACTTGTATAATATAGTGAAAAAATTTCCATACATTCTTTCCGCATCCACTTTTTTGATTTAGGTGGCACCACTTAAATGACATATTACCACCACTCTAAGTGTTGCAAGTGGCAGATACAATCATCCATTTAGCTGAGCAATGTCTTTTCTGTATTGACACTAGAAATTGAGAAGTGGTGAAAAAAATTTCTGCTTTTAACTGTGGCACCAGCCGTCACATAAACAGCTACAGCCCCTTCTGTAGATGTTCTGAGACATAGTATATCTGAAAGAAGTTGAGCTTGCATAATTTATTTTTCATGTACACAGGGAAGGAATGGAGCAGAGGACTAAGTAAGATTACTCCCAAATTCTACTCTCAGAACTTCCACTTTCCTCATATATGGTTTTCAACAAGCCTTTAAGGTTATGTGAGAGACAGGAGTTGAAGTAGGACAGTCTTACATCTGGGCATGTAAATATCATGAGTTCAAAAAAAAGCAAGAGAGAGTCTGATTCTGGAAACAGAGTGGCTGGGGCACTCAGCTTTGATGGGAGAGGACCAGTGCTCCAATGGCATGAAGACACACGATTCAATGTACATAAAATGCATTAAAGCAGCATCAGGTATCAGCTAACAAGACAACATCTAAATAAGGCACAGTAATTTGCATGTACTGAGAGTCTGAGGAACACAAACTTGAGCTTATAAACTACTCTCAGGATGAGGAACTTGAGAGTTTGGGTTCATGAAAATTAGATTACTAGTATTCCAGATGAGAGCTGGCTCCGACTATAGATAGACATAACAGACACTATCTATGCAAATCTGTGCAGATGTATCTCCAGGAAGTCTGAATTATGCAACTGGATGATTGCAGTGCCAAAGTTACATGACTGATGTAGACAACCAGAATCTTTCCTCAGGTATCCCTTGTGGTTTGATGAGAAAAAGACTCGTTAGACTGGTTTATTAAAGAGAGCTCAAGCTACCCTTCAAATGTTGACTTCAGTTTTTCACCACAGCTAGCTTTATTGATCAACAGTTCAGGCAGTTTCAGTCATCTATACATATCTATACTTTATTTATTATATATTTATTTATATTTATGTACGTCGAACTCTTGTAACTGAAATCAGTATAATTCCTTTAAATTCCCAGAATGAAAGTACATAACCATGGTGGTTTTTTTTTTCATAGTTACCTTTCTCTGAGTTTGTGTCTCATCAAACACTGCATTTTGGAATATTTTTTTTTCAGCTCTATTAGCAGGAGTTTTAAATTTCTAACATTTTTTTTCCACATCGTGATTCTAGTATTTTCTATAATATTCACAGAATCACAGAATGGTTAGGGTTGGAAGGGACCTCTGGAGATCATCTAGTCCAACCCCCAGTCTTTTACTAGTCTTTTACTAGTTCTTCACTGATGTTTGGTAGTAGCTCATATTTAGCAATTTCATAATTTAATTACGACAAAGTTCAATTTTTGCACCTATATGGGAATGAGTAGGTATGACTGAGAGCAGACCAGTTAAGAAAGAAATCAGTTCAAATGCAAATTTTTCAGAAATAAGAACAAGGATCATAATGGAAAGTGACCTGTGGCTTTACATACAGTAAATATTAATAGCAATATAACTGTAACAGGTATATAAAATTTTCCTTTGCAGCTGAATGTAATGGAAAATTTAGCAAGTTATATTAGCTGGCACTTTTGCAGAAGCTTGTTACCTGATTTGAATGAGCACAAACGTATCAAGTAGGCTCCAGAGTCTTGCCTTGCTTTCATTCCCAGAAGCAAGGACAGGATGTTTTATCACTAATGAACAAGTGATCTGATTAATGTATAATGATCCTTGCTAAAAATGATGTTAAGAGAATGTTAAAGTTGCATGGCTAAGCACTGAGGGGCTCAGTCCCAGCACACTAAAATAAACAGACTGGATCTTTACTGACTCAAATGGGCTCTGGATCAGTTACTTTAAAAGTAAGAGAAGCTACTAAATACATGTATTCATAGGATACTTAACACTGTGTATGGGTAGATATGGAACAAAAAAACTTAGAACAGGGAGATTTTTTTGCTTTCTTCTTCCCAGGTTTAAGGGCTTTTGGAATACCTTAATGACCTGTCCTTCAACTCCTCCCCTGAAAAAATAATATTTTGCCTAAACCAAAAGGTTTTCTAGAAACAGAAATGTCTGAGCAGAAGGATTTACACTGGATTCTTCCATTGCATCATTCTAGATGCATCTCTGTGATGCTCAACACTCAGGATGCCCACCAACATCCTGGGAGCAGCCTGAATGGAACTGGGGAGGCAGGCAGAGCCCACTGTGTCATTTGGATGGTGGAGGAAGTCGATGGAATTTGGCTGCACCTTCCACTAAATAACCGCAATCAGATTCTTTCCTTGGTATGTTTAAAAAACACTTTGCTCAATAAAAAAAAAAGCTTTATGTTTGTGTTAACACTTCTGACATGAGAATTTCCCATATATATGGAAGATTTCAAACGCTGATCAACTCTGCTGAGCTTGATTAGTCACTGAAATCAGTACCCAACCCGGTAATTAAAAAGATATCAAGAAAAGCCAGAGGAAAAAATGCATAAAGTTTACTGCAAATAAAAGATGATTTTTATATATAAAGTAGTGGGATTTTACCTGATCTGATAGGATATCGCCCCGTCAGGAAAGCTGCCCTGCTTGGAGTACAAAGTGGAGATGCCGCTATATGCTGAGTAAGAGTCACTCCTTCCTCTGCGAGCCTGTCGATATTAGGGGTTCTAGAAAAATATACACGGGGAAAAAAAAATAAAAAGAATACACGAAGATGATTATTTGGAAGTGGGCACGCTGAGATTAAGGCACCCGAGGCAAAAATTATCAGGAAAATCAAGCTGAGACTTACTGTATGCAAATTATCAAAACCATGGTGGTGTCGCAATTCAAAATACTATTGTGTCAAATATTTTTACATTAGGTGTCAACACCGCACTGAGGCACTGTGGCATTGTGCCAGAAATCTTTTTCCCTACTTTCATCTACTCTTCACGGTCAGTACAGAACTGTGACACCTGTGTTGTATTGCAACACTTTTTGATGCGTTCCTTGACCCAGAACTGTAACTTTGCTTGTCACGTGGCCTTTCTGCTTCAGCAATGGGGAGAGGAGAGACCGGAGAAAGGTTGTGCTTCCTTACTTCCTCCTTGGTGTCACTTTTCTTATCCCCCACCAAAAGCTTTTTGGCTAGGGGCAATGTTGTGTGGTGGTATCAGGTATTAGGAGAGATTCAGTCGTGACTGGGTTAGGTTCCATATTAGCAATGTTTACATGTCTGACATGTCTATGTCTGCAGTATTAGACCCAGGAGCATCCCCAAGTTTCTATGTCTGTGTGGGAAACTTGTCTGTGACCCGGATCATCATGCACATGAAAACTGGTTCCTGCAGGAAGAAATTCTGTGCTCTTGGTACTGCAGAAAGAAAACTAGGAATGCAGACTGGCCAGGAGCTGCAGCACGCTCTAATAGGTCCCTGACCTGAGAGTTTAATGACCGTGACCTCAAAGCACAGTGGTCCTCCCATCATCTAAGTCTGCATAGTCAGAAACGTTAATTTTCCAACAGACTACTTTGCTACCTCTAATATCACCTATTGATAACAAGCAGTATGACAAAATTTCTTCCTACTCCAAAGACCTAACTCTGAATTGTCACATCAGAGAACATAGTTCCTGGAGCAGTTCTGTTCCTGTGGAGGGGAGTGATCCAAGCATTGGTGTTGTATATACTTTTTCCCTGTTTAAAACTAGAAGCTGTAACTTGAGTCATTTTTGTTGAGTTTGAGTTACGAGTTTTTTCCTTCCAACTAACTTCATTACAAGGTGACATTTGCCAGGACAGTGCTTTTGGTTCGAATATTTTATTTTACTTGATGAAAGACTTTGCACCACTGAAACACAATGACTAGGTACAACCTGTGCTGTTTACACAACCATCATACCTAAGCTGGTAGTAAGGATCATACTGGGGACTGCTGAATTACTCAGGTATATTGACATTTGGTTTAATGAATTTATTGACTACAGCATAAAGAAAAACTGAGGTAAAAAATCAGCACTTCACTTCCAACTGGTTGGTGACAAGCTTGTCTCAAAACACAAGTGCTTTAAAATATGCTTAATTCATAGTATTTGCATTATGTATATTTTGAAAGAAAATTGTTGATTATACTTTGCTCCTCTAGACCTACCTTTATTTGGTTTGTTGCTCAATTCTGTGTTTATGATGC
>NW_009649320.1:4134750-4154189 GCF_000708025.1 Charadrius vociferus | reverse complement strand
GATAAATACATCTTTCTTTTTTTCTTGTTAAGAAAACGATTGAATATTTTATTCTCTGGAAAGGTTATTAACTTTGGCTAACCTAATCAAATGTTTGATTGTTTTGAGGTTTTTAACTTTACACATCTAAAAACCTAAAATCTAAAAACCCTCCATATAAAATAAGTAAATAATAAAAAATTAAATATAAATAAAGCCATGACTCCCCCAAATGTATCATCATACCTTAAGGTTCTGTTCCCGTAACATCCCAGATCTCCAATACCAAGATCATCAGCCATCAGTAAAATGACATTGGGATTTGAAACATGGTGGGTATTGACACTGTTTATGGCACACTGGCAAATTATTAGAAATAAAAGGAGTCTCATCTTCTTCCTGGTATGTAAGAACAAGTGGAAAACATAATACATAAAGAGTCTTTTTTTTTTTTTAATTTGACTGTTAATTTAATTTAGACCTATTATTGTCCTGGATTGTATAGTAGAAGAGAAAATTAGATTGTATGTTTTTATTTGCCTTTTTTTCTTATAAGTTTTTTTTTTTTATATATTTTCTCTGTCATATTTTTTAAAAATAAAAATGCATCCTTTAGTATATAGCTAATCTTTTCTTCCACACCTTTACAAAGATGAAGCCTTTAAATAACAATGAACAAAGAATTAGTGAAACAGCAGTGACAATACTTTTGCATACACAGATGCACTACCCAGCAGTAAATCATGAGAGCAAATAAGGGTGGTTTTTTTCTTTGGGTATAAATGTGATTTGAGAAATACAGAAACTGATATCATTTAGGATCAAAATTTCCAAGGTTCATTGCAGAAAAAAAGTTAATAAATTCTGCTACTGAATTAAATGACTGAATTTCTCTTCAACAAGGGAAAAAAAAATGCTGCTCGAGTTTCTTGACAAGAATAACTACTATGGCAAAAGGGATGATGAGATGCACTGCCAAATTATCAAAAGGAATGTTTAGGAAAAAGCTCTTCACAAATGTTTTAAACATCAGGGCCTATAGCAAAATTATGTAAAAATATTTGATATCATATCACAATGTTCTATAAACAATGCTCATGATATACACAACTTAAAACAAGAAGAATGTATTGTACACAATACTACATACCATCACATGGTTTTATAAAAGCACAGTCTATTTGCAGATGTGCATGCTATAAATGTTATTTTACCTAAACAGGGACTTGTCATATCTCTGTTTTAAACTGCATTTACTATGGTCTGGCTGAAATTGAGGGCCTCTAGGCTGTGGTGGACTGTGCCAGGTATACACATCAAAAAAGAACAAACACTTTGTCTCTCTTGCCCCTAGTAGTACTTCTATCTTTTCTGGATGCAGGCAGCATTTTGCAAATGCAGATGTGGCATGAGTCATACCTGCACTCTGGATTATGTTGGGACAAGAAGGAAAGCAGAGAAAACCAAGACTGATGTAGAATTTTTAAAGTGAAAGGGTAGGAAAAGGAACCAGAAATGAGGATTGCCAGAGAGAATGGGGACAGCAGGTCAAGAAAGAAAAAAAAAAAACAAACTTGTAAGTCAGTGAGTTATGGCAGATAAAAGTAAATGGAGAGAAGATAAAGAAGCCAGAACTGGAAGAGCTGGTACAAAGAGACTAGACATCAAGGGAGAGAGATTCATAAATTAGTGAGGCGTGGTGGGTAAAAGTACCTGTAGACAAGAGGAGGTAGTCAGAACTGGAAGAACTTGAACTGACTTGAATAAAGAGCAAGAAGGGAAGCCTGAGACCCAGCTGGAGTGAGAATTGCAGGTTGAAATGAGGAGAAATGGCAGAGCATTTTGGAAATTGGAAGGGATAGTATGACAGTGGATAGGAAAACAAATTGAGGAAAAAAGGTGAGAGAACTGGGAGTGTCTGGGATGAAACTGCTGAGGATTTATGACTAAGGAAGATGAAGGGAACTGATTGGAGAGAAGAGCTTATGAAGGTAAGACTCGGGACTGATACAAGTGAGAAGACATGAAGAGAGCGGGGATCAACCAAGACAGACTGGGACTTCTGTTTTCCAACTTTCATTATTGCCATTCTGTCAGAAAATATAGGTGCGAAGAGGTTTTTAACTCCTTTAGTGCTTGCTCACATACAGATAAAACACCAATAAGTATTTGAGCTGATTTTTACTGCTTAACATACACTTCATAACCCATTGACCTCACTTTGATGACAACAGCTCTGGTTAAGATTTCAGCTGACAACACCTAAAGATGCCAGCCTTATCACTGTGGCAACAGATCATTACCTGGTTCACTTCACGGGAAACAACCTACTTCGTATCGGACATGGAAAATACATATACAAACTTTAAGACTAAAAAACTAAACACAGTGCTGCTTGGTGGGATGCATCTGACCAACCTTCATCAAATTACCATACGAATGAAGCTGTGTAGCGCCTGCCACAGTGTTGACTTTAAATCTGCGCAGTATATCTACCTTTCTTCCCTGAAAGGATGAACAGGCATGAATTGCTTCCCACGCGTTGCATGAGAACAGCTAACACACTGCGCCCACGGGATAGGAACAACCTGCTCCCGTATCTGATGTTCCTACTCCACTCTTCAGACTGAGAGGGTCTCAAGGCCCATGGCAATAGGGACGTTGAAAAGGGTGACATATATGTTGGTGACATTATTCACAGAGTTGCATGGATGCTCACAGGACCTGCACATTTATTTCACAGAATTACTGAGTGCCCTCAGTTTTGCTGTAGGCTTCACATTGACTGAATAAAACCTAGAAATATATACTTCTGCCACTAATAAAACCATCATTTTAAAGGCACAAAGCTAGCTGTTTTGCAAGTTTCACAAACGCTAATTCCAAGGTTTAATTCAACTGGTCCAAGCGAAACATCTTGTGTTTTAATTAGAAGGTATGGAACTATGGAGGGTAGTCTTTCTGAATACGTGTGAGGTCTTTAGCCTTAATGAACAGAGCACATTAATTTTCCTTTTACTGAGCAAAGTTACTGTTGGAAACCAGAGTAGTAGCTGGTTTTTATTTTCCAGAATGAAAGAAATCTAAAAAAAAATGGTGAAATATCTTAGAAATTAACTGACTACAATTTATCTAAATTCAGTGCAATTTTAAGTCTGTGTAGAGATAACATCAGCAGGAGAATAACCTATTCGCCAAAGTACCCAAGAAAATTAATCACCTTGGTCAAAATTTAAAATCTTCTGCAGTATATGTTACATAGCCTCTTCATATAATATTTTTAAATAAACCTACACAGCAAAGTTAACAATAACTGTGCGCAATATCAACTGGATCATTGCCATTTGCAAAGTGGCTGAAAATCTCTTACGGTCTGTCAATGGAGAAGTTGGTCTCATTTAGCACCTCCATTTCTCATTTTGCAAATGAACAACAACAAATATTGTTGTTGAAAGATGTCTCTGATACAGTATTGCTGGATACTCCTCCAGTCTGAAAGAGTATCTGTAGACACCCTCACGCATTGGACTATTTGACTCCACCTGATATCATGTCCCTGAAGTGAAATCAACAAGGAAACAGAAAAAAAAAAAAAGAATCTCAGCAATTCTGATTTCTCTGGTGTATTCTCTCTCTGCAGCACTTTCATGCATCTTGAAGGGATGTGCTTGGAAAGCAAGAAAAATTGGATGGATGAAATTGAGTGGAACGGACAACAGCAAAGAAATTTGGAGGAGTAAAAAGGGAAGGACGTGAGAAGAATGAAGCTCTGAGAATGCTGAGGTTTGTCTGTGTCATTCCAGGGTTTTTAATGGTGAAAAGACAGGCATGTGCAGACCTAACATGAAAGTGATTGCACCAAATCAGACGAAGCTTTCACTTAACCTAGCATTTTGTCTCCAACAGCAGCCAATCCAAATGGTTAACAAAGGAACATAAGAAACTTGGCATGTATATTCTTCTACTAATGTGCCCTTCTAACTTTTGGCAGTCAGTATTTAGGGTATTTTAGACAGGAGAGCACTGTATTCAGTAGGTCCCCATGGATCTCTTTACCTTCATGAATTTGTTTTAGTTCATTTTGAACCAATTTTTCTTTTTTCATTAAATCAATATTCTTTTTTTTTTTTTTTTTTTTTTTTTTTTTTTTTACTTTCACAACATCCTTTAGAAATTCTGGCAATAAGCTTCAGCTTTGAAGACTTATATTCCAGATTGAGGTGGCAACATTTTTCCTTAATTGCCTGTAGGACACATAACTGCAATTTTTAATCCCTGCTTCACTTTCCCTGTGATATAATAGTACCTGCTTTCTTCCCAAGGTTGCTGCTAAATTAGGTAGATTTAAGAAAGTGCTTAACTTGTTACACCGAGCCATATAAGAATTTGGATTTCACACATGCTATTTCAAACTATTATAATTTAATCATTCCATATGAACATATATACATGTATACATGCATAGATGTGTCAATATACACATCTGCACATGCATGTGGGTGAATATACACACATATCCTACTTTTGCAATACATCTTCAAATAACATTATTGGGATTCTAATACTTTTTTTTTTTATTTGCACTAAAATAAATTAAGTGTAAAACTGTAAGAACAAATGGATGAAAACAAATAACAGACATAATCCAGTATTTGTTGATATTCCATATGGAATTACCAAACACTTCTTTTAAGTTTTATTTTTCTACATTAAAAAAAAATGTTGGCAGATCATATAGAAGCAAGAGTTGGGTTTCCCCCCAGGGATAACTGGCTTTAGATATTGTTAGTAGTTCCATCCTTATCCTGATTACTACAGACACATGCATCTCTTAGAAGAATGACGATATGAAACTCTTTCAAACTCCTCTTCCCAACTCCAGCATTTTTATTCAGTTTGATTAAAAAAATTATCTCCAAATTACTCTTTCAATATAACAGAACCCTTTGAGAAAATGCTTAATACATTTTATCCTTGAAGGTACAGCATTTTCTGATTAAATAAGCAACACTTAAAGATATTCACCTCATTAAAAAATGCTGTGCTATCCTTAAACTGTATGCAAAAAAAAAAAAAAAAAGATTTTACCTTGCTTAGCTCTTAACTGAATGCCAGAACTCCAAAAATTTCCCTAAGAGTAATAAAAATCATACTAGTAGAAAACCTTGCCCTCCATAAGATTCTGTAAAGAGAAAACTCCTCAGCTTCATAAGAAACAAAACACAAATTGTAACATATCTTAAAGTAACATACTAAATATATTATTAAAACTTTCTGATACCAGCTTAAGATTTGTTCAAATATCTCAATTAATTCTTCTAAGTTGGACATATCTGTTGCATCTTTTATGTCATATGACTGAAAAGACAAAGAAAACCATACACTTTTGGCCTGCTCCTAATGCTAGTTCATTTAGACAAACAAACACTACTTTGCATTTGCCACATGCTAAGACCATGCAAAAAGTCTGATTACTGGTAACTCAATCTCAGTAATATGATTGCTTCTAATATTTATTTTTTGTTAATAGCGTAAACTCACTATTTCTGAATGCCAATTTTTCAATATTTTGTTATTTCTTTTCCTCCCTGGTAAGATACCTTCTCAGAATCCTCTCCAGCCCTCAGAGTCAGACGTGCTCCTCCTGTTTCCTCAGGTACAGGCACATTTGACATGCTTATTAGTTGTTGGCTTGTTTTGTTGGTTTTTTTGTTTTTTTTTCTGGAAAAGCCTAAGTGACACAGGAATCTTCCATCCTACCTACTGGTTAGGCATTTCAGATTCAGTGCCAGATTAGGATGACTATTTGTTTTCCAGGTTGGAACTGATTTGCATTCGGCCCTCTCATGGTGTGGGAAAAGAGGGCTGGGTCTGTCTGCATCTGTAAACTCATATCTCTGCCTGTAAAAAAGCTGGAATGCTTTTCTGAAAAGTCCCATTAGATTTCAAAACACATCTTCAGGTAACTATGTACATAAATGAAAATCTGTACTTAATTTATTAAAAGTTGTCTCATTCTAAGACAGAAATTTCACTTAACACAAGCTGGGAAAAACACCAGAACAAATAATCACGTTTCTTGTTCAAGTATGATGAATAACTGGGTCTGAATCAAAGAGAGATGAAGCCACACAGCCTTCATCAGATATAAGTTCAATTGAAGCACCTTTTTAAAATGGTCTCTCAAAAACTTGCTAGCTTCATCTCAAATAAATTATAAAATTTAATGGCAGTATGAATAATAAACATTATTTCTGGTAATAAATTATAACCTGAATGGAAGACAAGATTATCTTTTTTGATATAATGCCATTATTTTATTTGTACTAAAACCCCTGTATAATTACATACACATATTAAAGCATATCCTCTTTTCCATGATTACTGTTTCACAATATTCCTTCTGCTAGCCAAATGCTCATTAGCTATCTGATTTTGAATATGGGCTCTGGTCAGCAACATAATAAAGAAGAATCACAAGATAATACAGGTAGTCATCCAGTTATACCGCATACTCAAGTAGAAAAATCTTACCATTTAAAAAAAAATGATGAGAGGAAACAGCCTCAAGTTGCATCAGGGGAGGTTCAGATTGGATATTAGGAAAAATTTCTTCACCAAAAGGGTTGTCAAGCATTGGAACAGGCTGCCCAGGGAAGTGGGTGAGTCACCATCCCTGGAAGTGTTTAAAAGTCATGTAGATGTGGGGCTGAGGGACGTGGTTTAGTGGTGGACTTGGCAGGGTTAGGCTAGAAGTTGGACTCAATGATCTTAAAGGTCTTTTCCAACCTAAAGGATTGTATGATTTTATGAAAAAAAAAAAAAGCTATTAATGAGTAACTACTAATGACTGTCATATGTCACTTGCTTGAAGTAAGAGGCAACTGTTCTAAACAATTATTCAGTAACTGCACATGCAATGAGCGTGTATGAAGGATGCAACTCTGCTGTCTTTACAGTTCACCACTTCACAAGGATTTTAGGTCTGTATCTCACTGCACACATTTTGTATTTAGTGTAAATATGTAATAAATTACCACTGGATGTTGATGGAACAGAAAGATGAGAGAGATAAGAAAGCTTTGTTTCTGAAATCCATACCAGCTTTAGTAAGTATTACATGATGCTTACTGACATATGCAAAGCTGTTGACATATACTATTTTAAAGTATCTGTTCTAATGTGTGTGCCTATTAGAATAAGAACTTTGTAACACTATAATAACCAATGTAATATGATGCTTGCATACTTCGAGGGCTTAGCTAAACCCATCCATGGTATCTACCTTAATTAACAGTTTTGAAAGCTGTTGAGTCAGGGGGTTTTAATATACAAGAGCTAGATGATGTGTGAAATGACTGTTTTTGATACTGCCTGTTTCAAGAGTATCAAATGGACACAAAGAAGAACTTGTGAGACTAAAACCTTGTACTTCTGTTTTTATAATAAGCAAGCATATAAAGACTGTATAGCTCTATGGGACTACAAGTCTTACACATGGAATTAAGAGAAGGGTTTCACTATGTCCATTTAAATTGGACCAACATATAAACCATAGCTTCATCCCACTGACTGGTTGGAAACTCTTCACTCTCACCTAACTATAGCCAAACCAGTCTCTTCCGAGTTTCCGTTCATATTCTAAGTAATAATCCACAAAATCTTTAAAAAGGAAAAAAAAAGAAAGTCTAATTACACGTAACTTTGGACTAAGACACTAAGCTCCACCAATACAGTGCCTTCACAGGGATAGTGCACAGATGTGAAGGTTGCTATCTAAGTCCTGCTGTAAGTCTTTGGAGGGACAATAAGACAAATGGCCAACCACTTAACACTAGATTTTAGTTTCATTCAATGTGAAAGCAGTTTCTAAGCCTTTTTCACCAAAATAGTAGTTTTTAAATTCCTATCAGAGGAAAACATGAAACGTAGCAGGAGAAAAAAACACTCAACCTGCCCCCAAAAAAACATCTCTCTCCACTGGCATCCTTTGGAGTCTGTCAAGATCAAAGCTTTGGACTTTATAACATAATACTATTGCATTTTCCTTTATCTACAACTGCTTGTCTAATCAAAGTGGTTTACCAGAAATTGCAGTGAGACCAGTTAATTTTTCTTTGCTACATAAAGCTAGCAAGTAGCACATCAATAAAATGATCTACTACTATGTTATACTATTTCCAAGAGGTTGTTTCATTTAAAGGAAAGAGAAGTTGCATTTGCGTTAATTGGTTCTCAAAGTGTGGGATTATTATTTTTAAAACGGCTCTACTGTTATTTATACTTGCACTATGGTAGCACTCAAGGACTCTGAATAGAGCTGATTGTACCAGGCACAAAAATTGAGAAAAGGCTGCATTCAGCCAATGTTAATATTACCCATGTAGAAGTTAAATGCCTAGACGGCCCATACCAACTAGGCACTCATGGTGCAACCCCATCCATCTGAATTTATTCATCTTAAAGTTACATGTTTAGCCTGAGCTAATTATCTAGGCTTCCTCTCCAATTAATAGGAAGAGACAGGCACCTTAAGAGGATGATTCATCTCTTCTTAAGATTGGTATAACAAAATGTTGGAAGTGATGCTCGTGATCTCTTTTCCAGACTAGAAAGAGAGACTAAGCACATACTTTAGACTAGATGTATACAAAAGGAATAAACTTACACGAAATAAATTCCACCTTGATGGTGGGTTGCCTGTTCTATGCGCTCAGCATAAAATATGAAAAAACAATTTTGCGTAACAAAAAACTAAATTTTACAATTAGTATAATGTGCTCTACCAACCTTACTCGTGTAACAGTTTCTTAGTCAGTGAGTAATTCCCCTGAAATCTGAGAACCAGAGACAACTCTTCATAAATTTTAGTTGCACAATTTTGCTCCAAGGGATACACATAAGTATTTTTCCTTTCCAGATTGCACAGCAATCTGATGAATATTCCACCTTAAATATTTTATTCTTTCATTACCCTCAAACAAAAGATATTTGATATGAGTGATTACATCCGACAGCAAGAATTATTTTGTAGGAATATTGGTAATTCTCTGATTGAAACCAGCTATAGCCAACCCTGGCTAGGTTACAACCACAAGTCTGATCAGACAAATAAACTTTCTCTCTGACAGAGTTCTGACAAAATAGAAATTAAATTCCCCACTGTTACTTGAGCCAGATGATATTTCACGGAAGGTGTTGTCAGAGGTGACCAACCAACAGACTGTGAGCTCAGCCTGACTATGTGGTTCACAGCCTACTCCCTGCTGCCCTCTTGCCTAAGGGCTACACACAAGGCAACCAAAACAGCCTGTGACTGGCCAGTCATTACTAGAACATATTACCTTCTTTCATGAGGTCCTTGTCACAGAAGAAAAAACACCTTGTCCTCCTGGGCCACCCATTACCTCACTGAAGGGACTGAGTGCAACCTGCACCAGTAACAGGGCAAGAAGAGATGCCTTGAGCGAAGGTGTGAAGTGGAGATGAGGCAGGTGGAAGACAGGAATCTGAAGCTAAGCCAGGGAAAGTGGGAGGAAAGGTGTTTTTTCTGCATGTTAAAATGTTTGTCTTTTTTTTTATTGTTTCTATTTATGCTACCTGGCAATACCGTAAGTTATTTGCCAAGTTGTTTTGACCACGACAGTACCTGGTAAGTGACTTCCCTGTCTTTATTTCAATCCACTCCCGTTCCTCCTATTTTTTCCTTCATTTCACTGGGGAGGGGGGAACAAAGTGAGCGAGCAGCTATGTGGGTGCTTGGCTGTTAGCCAGGACCAACCCACCACATTTAAAATGAAAAGGGATAAATGGATCCAATGGCAAATTACTTTCATTGATCACCATTAGCCAAAAGTTTCTTTGTTGTGATCCAATCCATCTAGATTCTAAGAGTGAACCTTTATCAGAGAGAGAAATGGCAAAGCATTTTAAGTAAAAAATAATTCAATTTGAGATCAACTGACTTATGGCATTGCTGGTGTAAGAAGGAGGCTCACAAGACATAAATGAATAGCTCCTCCTTCCTCTTAATTTGCACATGTAAAAGGCATTTAAAATAAACAAGTTAACTACTTATTGAAAACCAAGTTCCTTCTCTACTGGTTCTGAAACAAAGGGAAAACTGGTTTATACTTCTTCTGTCGTACGACTAATACTCAGGGAATGTTATGTCCTCATTCTGCAAATAGTCATGAACCTGTCTCATGACAAACTGGAATTTTTTTGACAAAAATCTTTCTAGCAGGAAAAAAAAAGGAATTTTAAAGCAAAAAAAAAAAGTTTTTTAAAATGTAGCAATTTAAAAATGAAATTGTTCTATGTTACTTTTACATCTAGAAAAATAGCCTGTTTAGCATTTTTGAGGTGAAACCAAACCACTTCTGTTGTTTTTATGGGCCAGGAGATATTTTTACTCCATTATTTTGAAAAGGATTAAAAGATTAACCCCCAAACCACCCATCTTTTATGACCTAACGCAAAATTAGAACAAGGAGAATAGAATTATCCATTCATAATGTTTATTTTCCCCCAATTAACATGGCGAAAAAAAGCTTCAGAAATGGGGGGGTGGGAGGGGGAATGAGATGGTAAGTCATTTTCCAGCCAGCTCTAATGCAGAGATACTCCACTAGCATTAGTCATTGTAAAGACTAAAAGTACAAAATAGCTTTAAAATAAAATACAATCATTGGAAAACAGATTTGAAAACAAAAGGTAAGGATCATGAAATTAGGAGGTCTTACAAACCAGGAAAATACTTATCCTGGAAAGAACACTTGTACAATTAGGAAAAGAAGGATTCTGAGCTGCATAGTGGTTATATAGCTGCCTGATTGCAAACTACATAGATCAGAATATTCTAAAAAGTGTGCAAGCTAAAGGACAAAGACATTTACAAAATAAGTCATGCACATTAGCCAACTTTTTATCCCTGTTCCTAAGATTTGATCATTTATTAATTTCAGTAAGTATACAAAGGTATAACTGACTCACCCCCCATCAAGAAAAAAAAAAGAAAAATAAAAATAGTGAATATGCTTAGCTTGGTGACATATTTGAGGGATAGAATTTAAACATCATAGGATTAGGCAACATTTAGAATTAGTCTCAAAATAAAGGATATCTAAACCAGGAAATAATTCTAAGACTAAAAATATCTGCCTACAACACAAGAACAGGCTAAGTGGGTCCTTAGAGTCTGACAGGAAAAAAAAAAAGATCTTGAACAAACAGTGTAGAAGTGCATATATCATATTACAGCAATACAGGAAAAACAGCAACATAAGCCACAAGGTATCAAGGTTCCTTCTGCCCTCTGTGAGTAGAAAACTCTTGCTCCTTCCCTCCTGTCCTCTTTCCATCTCCCTCCCCTTCTCTTTCTGTTCTCTAGTGCTCTTTCTGTCTTTCATAGAGACTTGTAAATTCTTGCTGTTAAAACAGAACACCATCCCTTCACACACAGGAGCTAAGAGGCAAATTCCCAACATAGTAAGACTATAGCAATCCACTTCATTTTCACCTTGTTTTGCATGACATTCTATCTAAGAGCATAAATAAATATAAAAAGTATTCCAAAAAGGCATTCTTTCCATTTTCTTGTGGTACATCAGTATTAACTTCCTTTTAACACTTGAACAGTTTTTCAATTATAGCTCCAGGGGTCTCAGTATCTTTTGGCCTGGACTGGAGCATGCTGCAAGTATGTTTGAAGTGAATAACATGCTTTTTCAATCGTATCATAATGTCTTTAAATAAGTTTTTAAGAAAGGACATTTTCCTTCACCCTGTGCCTTTAGATACAACACTACCTTAAGTTTTTAAAGGATGGATTCTGTTCATCAGTGAAAAAGAGCATATCAGCCTCTTTGTCCAACATGCATTTTTCAGGACTAATACGTTACTGCTATTATTAGACAACTGCTGTAATAGACAACATATCCAGTTGTCTATTATAATAAATTATATGAACTGGAGACATGACGCTTCTTACATAGCTAAGAGTAACTTCTGCAAATAACTAATCCATGTCAACAGCTTTTAATTTTCTTCATCATAGTTGCCAGTTCTGTCAGCAGTGCAGAATATAAACACTAACAAATAAAAAAATAAAAAAAAAAGAAGAAACAAAAGAAAGAGGATAAAGTAGTTTTCTAGCTTACTGACTTTGACTTCTAATTAAATAAATTTTATAACACTATGGATTCCTGCAGAAAGCATGTTCACGTACAACACTGTACAACCACCAATCTGGCTAGTTTAAGACAATGTCAGAGGAAAACAAGTCTGTCTGATCCCTGTTCCCTGAGACTTCCTTATGAGTATGGCTGATCAACTGATTCTTTAGCATGGCAGAAAAAATAAGATGCTGTTTTTACACCATTACCTTTTCATTTTAAAAAATTTGTCGACGATGTGAAAAAGCCAAGATCACTATCACTGTGAACCTGAAGAAGTTCAAACCCGTACGTTCACAGCTCAGAGTGCCATAGCCACAATTGTTGTTAAAGCGATTCTTAACAATCCATCTCATGTCCTGTCTTCCTCCTATCCTTCTTCTCACCCTAAACTAATTTTATTCCATTCCTCCGCACCCCCAAACTTCCTCTCATTCAATCAAGAAGACACCTTTCTAAACCATGCCCTATCCTATTCCAAATCCACTCCTACTCAAGAATCCTGTATTAATGTGCCACTGATCTAAACTCAGGCTGAATACCTCTTGGATGCAGCTGCTCGATTCCTCCAATTCTGCTTGCCCAGGTACTGCTGTTATCGCCACCCTTCTACCATTGCTACTCTTGATGCTGCAGCATCTGGCTGGTTGCCTCCTCTTCTCTTTCCACAACATAGGCTCTTCCACCGGCCAGCAGTATACAGTGCTCCCTGTTGGCGACGGTGGCTCTCCTGGTATTAAAAGCAGCCTCAGCTGCTGGTCTGACAGGGATTTAACACAGGTCTGCACTTACTAAATTTCACCTAGAGAGCACCCTAAGGGTAGAAGCAGAAAATACGTTTGGGAGAAAAGAGAATGTATGGAATCCATACTATTATTGAGTCATTACAAAACTGCATAGCAAGCATTATGTGTGGTCAGATTCTGTTCAACACTTGTTTTGCTTAAACAGGCTTCTCCTATTTCCTCCTCCTTCTTCTTGTCTCACTGTGGTTGCCCGAATGTAGTCTTTCTGTTTAAGTCTGGGAGACACAACCTATCCAGAAATGATGATTTTTTTTCCTTACCTTTTCTCTTTCTCTATTATTCCTTGCCATCCTCTCTATCTCAGTGATTCCTCTTATAGATGCTGTCCCCTCAATAGCTGTGTTTACCCCCAGTTAGCAGGCTGGATGAGTACAAGATTACAATGGAAGAGATTAATTTATTTAATATCACTTAAAAAGTCACAGTTTAGTCTTGCATGCTTCCACCTTTGAATCAAAGATTTTGTCCGATTACATACACTGCGCACAAACCAGAGTCGCTTCAAAACTACAAGCTCATAACCCACTCCAAAACTATTTAACAATTCATTTCCATTTGATTCTTGAAACAGAGTCTGTAATCAAAATTACATACACTTTTAACATTACTTTTTAAACAACCAGAGCTTAAGAGGCAAGAGAAAAAACACTGTTGCACAGCTGGAAAATGTTCTAGTTCACCAACACCCTGCTTTCTTTTTTGTTCAAAATGCCTCCACAGTTCAAGTAAAGCTTATACTCTTCTTAACCCATTGTAGGCAGCGAATGTTCTACTCCATTGCAGTACCTAATAACCAGGCGCACTGTGTTACAAAATATGCCACAATAGTTGATAGTATCTTACAGAGAAGAGTAGACAGTATTAACATCCTTTTTTTCTTTCTTACATAAAATGCATTGCAAGTTAACAAGGAAAAGATGACACTGAATATGTTATTATGTCTCATAATTGCTAATTTCCTGCCATAAAGAATTTGCTTTGAGCTGTGAAAGCATATCAACTCCAACTACATGTGACCTCAATGTTTGCAATGAAACTATACAGAAATGATAGACTTTGGGGCAGGAGGGGCATCTTACCTTGCAGCACGGAATTGTTTCAGTTTCTGCCTCTAGTTTTCAAGGAAGATGGCTGCACACCTATTATCAGTAAATGGGTACAAAGTCCAGTCATGTGAACTGAAACAGAAGGGTGGAGGGGAAGAAAGAAAGACAACACCGAAAATGACAACTGTTATACAAAGCTGACAACCTTTCTTGATAAGACACTACTTCAGTAGCAGGAAACAATCTCAATGTGTTTTCATCATAATGCCTATATACACATGCCTAACCACGACACTTGGTTTCGTTTGTAGCTGAAGATCTCCTGTTAGGCTCTTCAAATGCTAGCAACTTTGCATCATATTTTTTGGAAAACAAGGGCAGTGTCAGAATCTCAGGTATACTTCTGCCTTCAGTATACATGGTAAGTGTTCTCACAGAATATCCACATAGCAACTTCTGAGAAACTGCATTAAAACACCTTTTAAAGTACAATTTCAGATCAGTGGTTTTCAAAATTTTCCATTTGAGGCACACAACAGTTTAGAAATTCTCTCTACATAAATACTGTACACCATAGCCCATCCTGGTTTGCTTACTACGCAGTCTCTTAGAAACTGTATGTGACCCCAGAAAATGACTGTTCCAAGGACCCTAATATGAAAAATCGTTCATTAAACTTTGAAAAGTGCAAGCTAGTTTATGTATTATTCTCCTCCCTCCACCCCAATTTATGTATTTTTCATAAGGAAACTTGATCAGGAAGAGAAAGATTTCTATCCAAAGATGTGTGACAACCAACGCCAATCAAAATTAACAGAATCCAAGCCTTATATTCTAAATATAAAATTTTACTTTTCTTCCAGGCAAAACATTAAACCTAACAAATGACTGGGAGAAATCAAACTGAACCAATGTTTTTGAACAGCTGCCTAAGTGCAAAGTTTAAATTACATTTTGCTGTGGTTCAAAAAATCAGTACAGCTTGTTCAGAGCTTTTCTGCTGTGTTTTTCCTCCCTCTACTTTAAAATAAGATTGTACTGTAACAACTGAGAAACAATTTTAAATTACCAACCTTTTCTGTCTCAAATACAAATGTGAAATGCTAGCTCTACCTTAAACCTTTGAAAAACTCTGCACCTATTGTCTTGCAGTTGTTGAAAGCATTAACAAGTGAAAATAAAGACAATTTAAAGAAATCTTGTCAATCTCCCTAAAATAAATAACCAAGTAGTTTTTAATCCCTTTGATTAATCATATTTTTAGATAAACCATATTTTAGAAGGTACTGAGAAAAAATCCTTCATATAGACATAAAAAGCAGTACAAGAGATACAACAAATAATAGGCAACATCCACAGGCAAAACATAAAAATATTTGTACTTCACCAAGTTTCCTATGTACATACACCACAACTCTTCAGAAATGTATAATAACAACTATATACTTACAATAAATTTTATTAAAACAAATTATTATTAAGCAACATTAATTAAAAAACTTGTGTAATTATTCTAATGTAAATTAGAGAAAGTAGTGATAAAACAAGGGTATGTATGCCAAAGTATAGATGGACTGAATGAAAAGCAGACTTGTCTGTGCTAATTAATGTGACAATTCAAGGCATCTGATATGGAAAACAAAAATGCAGTGTAAAAAGATCTATTCATTCTAACTAAAACAGTATGCAAAAAATTTCAATGAGTTAATGAGTGAAAAAACAAACACCCTCCCCCTTTCCTATGCAAATCTGAGCACTGAATGAAGACCGAAGGGGTTCTCTTTCTTTGGGTTTCTTCTCCATGTTTGATTAGAAATCACGAAAGGGTTCTAAAGTCAAAATTACTTAATGACTTCAAAGCCTAAGTAACTGAAAACTGAAATGCTAACAGGGAGGCTGCATTTAGGCTACAGTAGATAGCGTACTACATTACCTACTAATGTATTCTCCAATGACATGGAACAGATCTGTTTTTTAATGGATATTACCTTTTTTTTGGGGGGGGAGTGGGGGTGTGTGTCAACATAGATGTAAACGCAGAGTCCAACTTTGTTTTTTCTTTCATAATGTGTTAGAAACTTTGGTTTTTAAGATACTTGGGTCTTCTGGTCACCAAGAAGCAGACAGTATCTACTCATTTATATATGAACATTCATACGTTTAACACAGTTCAACTCACTGAATTGGTAAAGGAAATAATTTTTTTAATAGCGTTTGGGAAGAAAAGGAGATAGAAGGATGCATGACTGTATTTATTGGAATCTGGTGGAAGGGCAGAGCTGCAGTCAGTTGCTGCTTGTCTCAGTTCATCAAAACATCTCTGCCAAAGCTTTAAAAGTTTAGGATCAAACTTAATAATAACACTACGTGTTCATCTACCAGGTACAATAACATATCTTTGTAAAACCAAAACATAATACACTGCTGTCTTAGACTGGCTGAATGTTGAGGCACATCTAAATGTTTCTGCTCCCACATAAATCTGCTAATGCAAACTTGTATTTAACAGGGATTCAAATGAAATATACCAGTAAGAGAGCTAAAAATGGAACAAAGGATATTTGTCAACTTCTCTTATCATAGTAAAACCCCAGGAGCTAATTTCAGAAGATACTTTTGAAAGTCACTCATATCCAGAATTAAAAGATACAGCTTTGCTGTTCCTAGGGACTTTGTACAAATTGGATTATTGGATGTTTAAGGATATTTATTATGCAACAAATCTTCAGTGAAAAAATATGTTTAAACTTCGTTCTTTGGCTTACTCCAAAACCACCAGTGACAAGTTCACTCCAAAATTTCTGTAGCCATGTAGTTATCTTGAAGGATGTAGGGGAATCATCATATGAACTTGTGAAATCTGTGGATTGCAGAGGACTTTGTACAGTTCTGAGGAAGTCACAATGGCTTTTACATATATGGAACTCAGTGACATGGTCTAATAATATTTTTTTATCATGGCTGTGCTTAACTTTAATTAAGAGTTGCATATAGGAGTTCAGCTGGAAGAACACATCAGCTATGCCATGTAAGAATAAAGATACAGGTTTTGTAGTCACTGTAGTCATAGTTGCTATCAAATAATACTTGTCTAAGCTACCTCAAATCACACACAGAACCATCTATCTTCAAAGAAAGATGGGCTTCAACGGACAGAAAAAAAATAGTTCATTGGACCTACTAGATAATATATTTTATTTTATTTCCTGGATGCAATGAAGCTGGAAAAAGCAGATGAACATGCAGGTCTCCAGACTTTGTCAGGTCCTTCAGGAAGCAACTATGACCCACCTAAATATATTCCAAAATTGCGAGTGGGCAAGGGTTTACTGTATTTCCACCAACTGTAAAAAGCTTTAGTGCTGACACCACCCCAGAAGACACTGGCAGAGATTCAACGACAAGAGTGCCACCTACTGTGTGAAGCTCTAAGCTTCCTGAAGCTTTCCTCAGGGTTCTGCAACTCAAGAATGTAGCCTAATCCTACCTCATTTCATGACCAAAACACAAGGTGGCTAGTCGCTGGATGGCATGTCCTACTTAATTAGGATATACAGCCATCTTAATATTAGAAGTCTTGTTAATAGCTTCTGGAAAATTCCATTAGCCTAATTTTCCAGATGAGAACATAACTGTTGGCCAAAAAAAAAGAAAAGTCAGTGAAAAACAGATTATGGAGCCAGGTTGTCAAATGCGGTCATTAATATAATCCTCATTCCCTGTTGCTTGCAGCAGCCACTGGTCTAAATGAGACATGCAACACTTTTGAAAGAGTGATACAACAATTCATTCTGCAACACAGCTTCTTGCAGATAGCTGCCTCATCAGGCTTGCAAGATAATCATTCTTCATACTTCAAAAAAGCAGAAAAATCTTACAAACTGTATGGAGAGGTATTAAGCTCTTCATGAGCTAGATATGTTGCCACTGATCTCTTTCAGTGAAGTATAATACTGACTATTCTTAATTAATGAGAAGTGATCCATAAAGAAATTGTAAATTAGACAAGTGGCAACAAAAGTTTTCAGGTTTTGGCTTGATACAAAATAGGAAACAACCTGACTAAGCAGCAGTAGTTAAAAAAAAAAAAATAAATTGTAAGAATTGCGAACCACTCATTAGTGAACAAAATAAAACTATGGCAAAAACGGTAATTCAGTTTTTATGTCAAATCAAAGGAATTCAGTATCTGGGACTAAGAAGGCAGTCTGTTAGTAAAATATGGCCTTTCTATTTGTCACTTATAAAAGCCACAGCTACAAAAATCTACCTGAGTGCTGGACTTCTCTAAGGATACAGAAAAACTAGAATCCTGAAGAGCAATCAAAATGCTAAAAGCTTCAGAAAACATACCTTAGAAGGCAAGGTTGAAGGAACGAAGTTTGTTAAATAAAGGAAAAAAAAAGAAAAAACAAAACAGAGGAAAAACATGGGATATCTTAGAACAAAAGATTCACAGAAAGATTTAGAAAATTTTAGGCATAATGTCTGGACAGCCATTTTAAACATATACTATTCTGTCTTAACGCAAAGAATTCATCCAAATGAACATCTCCTGTGGTCTTACCTATACGTAAGCACACAAAATGGATATTTAGGAATCTTTCAATCCTGCAGTGTCACTGTGAGCAATCATTCACCTTAGAGAACCCCAAGGAGAAGTGTTTGAAATGTACTTAGTAGATGGAGCTAGCTGGCTTTGGAAAAAAAAATAAATAATCAGGTTCTCACTGGCTTGACAGCACTGGGACTACAATGCTTCCTTGTAGGTATCCCTAATATCTAACTGTATCGGTATTTACAAGTGGTGTTTCTTGTTTTACAAATGTTTTATGAAATAGTATCTGTTACTGATCTTCTGCTAAGAAAATTTTAGTTCAAAGTATAAAATAAGAAATAAGGCTACATTATTTTCTCATACATGTTGTTACAACACGCTGAACCTAATTCCCCAGAGCATGTAAACATACACTTAACTTAAAGTAGGTGGACAACCTAATGGAGGGACTATTTCCTCACCCCAAAATTAGTCAGTGCCCTACATGCCAGTGCTCACAAAGCATATTTGACACTGGCTGTCCACAACAGCATGTTCTGGAGTACACTACCAGTCACAGAATCACAGAATTTTCAGAGTTGGAAGGGACCTTCAAAGATCATCTAGTCCAACTCCTCTGCTAAAGCCGGATTGCCTAGAGCACATTACTCAGGACTGCATCCAGGTGGGTTTTGAAAATCTCCAAAGAAGGGGACTCCACAACCTCCCTGGGCACCTTGTGCCAGTGCTCTGTCACCCTAACTGCAAAGAAGATTTTCCGTATATTGGAACGGAACTTCCTATGTTCCAACTTATGCCCATTGCCCCTCGTCCTGTCACTGGGAACCACCGAGAAGAGTCTGGCTCCATCCTCCTTCAACCCACCCTTTAGATA
>NW_009649320.1:4128754-4134387 GCF_000708025.1 Charadrius vociferus | reverse complement strand
CTGCCCAGCTCTCCAGCCTGTCCAGGTCACGCTGGATGGCCGCGTGGCCCTCTGGAGAGTCAGCCACCCCTCCCAGTTTGGTATCATCAGCGAATTTGCTGAGGATACACTCTGTCCCCTCATCCAGGTCATTAATTAATATATTAAACAAAATTGGACCAAGTATCGACCCCTGGGGGACACCACTGGTTATAGGCCTCCAACTAGACTTCGTGCCACTGATCACAACCCTCTGAGTCCTGTCACACAGCCCGCTGTGTGTCTGCATGTCTGCACCTGTAGGAAGGAGGAGAGGGCAGCAGCTTCAGGAGGCAAGAGTTCCCAAAAAGGAATTATAACTTGGTGAGGAGGTACAGTAACTCCTGCAGCCAAGGAAAAGTCCTAACTCCCCTAGTCAAGAACAGCCTATATATCTAACTCAGCTGCAATGGGGACTCAAGAAACAGATGGTTAATTCTGCATGGTACTGCCCCCTCTCCTCTCCCTTCCCACCATTTCTGCTTCCTGATCAGAGTTGCTACTTCATATGTTCCAGCATGGTGTTATGGCTTCTCTGGCTAGACACACAGACTGCTAGAATCACTGCAAAAACAGAAAGGTTGTGGTACTGTACAATAGCTGCTCTCAAACATTCTTCCCGCACTACCTAGGCTGACAGTATGTTTACCCTGATCACGCAGACTTTCTGGGCCGAGTGTCAGCGAGCTCATTTATCTCTGGTTGACTCTTCTAGGTTGATAGAGAATTGTAAGGGCATACACCCACAAGTAGGCAGAATGCCTGAGCTCTGGAGATTCAACTTTCCACAGCTTGCTGCATGCTGAGTGGGGAACATACATATAAAACTTATAAATGGAGCATTACAGATCAGTGGCTTAGAGACCTCATGACACAGATAATCACAATTCCTTCTCTCTCTTTTCCATCTGACGATGTAATTACTGCAGCCTTTGAAGAGGTTGAGCTTAGGAACACAAGACTGAAAGGGACCACTGGAAGGGTAACTGCATTCAGTTCTACACTTACTGCTGGCAGCCAAGTGATATATGTCTCACTCAGCGAGGCTGACAGAACATGTACTCCACATGGCATGACAAATACAGAAAAATTCCTATAATCTGTAACAATTGAACTGTAGTAAAATGAAAAAAAAAAAAACAAAACAAAACAACAGCCATAAAATTCACGTGCAGAGAAGAAAAACAAAAGCATAAACAGTATTTTATGCTCCTGCCATAATGGAAAGCTAGATAAATAAAGTTACAAATGACCCTACAGAGAAAGCCCACATCATACAGGAAAAGCAAAACAAGATATACTTCAGATATTATCTGGGGACACATTCCCTTCTGCCCTAATCTTTCTTATAGTTTAAGGCTAAGCAGGACCCACCCATTAAGCACTTCAGGATTTCCATTACAATGACACTGCTAATCACCTGAACACTTTGTCTGCATGCAGGCAGGATTTTACTGGATGATCAAAAATGATGTTAAAAAGCTAAATCATAAAACATAGAGGAAAGACAATGATTCTCACTGACTTTAATGGAAAGGAAAAAAGGTCCTGAAGCATGGCATTACGCCTTCATTTCCCAGCTTCAGAAACGGTTCGTTTTGTGTACAGTTCCATCAATAAATACAGCAATTGACATCTAAAAATATCTTAAATCCCTTGTTCCCTCTTGTGTGCTCGGTTGGCTTTCCTAGAATTTCACCCCTCATTGCTGCTTAAGAACCTTTTTATAGTCCTTCATCTAAATTTACAGATGACCAACATTTATCTTCTTCACTTTGTTCTCCTGAAGCATAACACATCATCTTTCTTGCCTTTGAAACTAACTCACTTACAATTGGTGGCAAATATCAAAATCCAGAAAATGGATGGCTCTCCTCCCCCTACTTGTTTGGCTGTAAGACAACCCATACCATTCATTAAAGAGCATATACTCCCTTTTGACTTATGTAATCAGTAAAACATGACAGCAGGTGTATGGTATTATTTCATCATCTTAAGACACATGATCATTTTCCCTTTTGCAACCATAAAAACATGAACTGAAACAAGAAAATTCACTTGATTCATATTCTTAGGGTGAAAAGCTCTTGTTTGGTGACATCCAGCACTGCGAGGGGTTTCATTTTCTGAGGGCTTATAGGCTCAACTATAGCAACTGTTGTGAATCTCAGCTGATACCTGAATTAAATTACATTTAACTCCAAGTCATTCCAAGTAATTTGTTACTAATAGTGGGTTTAACAGCTGTTCATGTAAATCATTGTGAAAGCTTTTAAATTACTGGATTTATTCAAGTCTTTAGATTCTTTTTCAATATTCAAACCAAAATGGATTATAATCTGTTTATCCTCTTTGCCAAGGCGCCTGCAGAACAAGAAAAATAAAGTCAGTCAATTTCCGTGTGAAATACATAGTGCATGATGCTCCTATCAATGTTATAAAAATATTTTAAGTGAATTCCTATTTCAAGCACAATATGAAGTAGTGAAATAGGAAACTGCAATTTTTGACTCAAGTGTATTACCCAAGGAAACACTTAAGCGTATTCTGAAGCTTTTACTCGCCACGAACTTAAGTCACAAACACTTCAGTGACGTGGAAAACATCTTAGCTTCAAGGTAAAGAAAGCCCAAACAAACATACAAAAGTTAAAAAAAAGTTATGAGAACTGCGTACATAAAACATAGTGTTGCATACTTAATAACCTCATGGGTACACACCTGAGTATTTTCACCTTATCTCACATGGAAGAACAATAAAACCAAAGTGATTTTAACATATTATTACAACACCAGAGAAAATAGACTTGGTTTGGGGTAAGAAGGAACAACTATAAGCCACTAATTTACAGTCGTTTAAAAACCTGTATATGTACCATGTAACACCATAAGATGTAAAGCTCGGCAAATAATTATTTGTCTGCTTTGGTATGTGCCCAAATAGCGAGTTAAATTCATTTAAAAATGTACATGAAGTTAACTGTGTTCTTCAGACTTTGCAGGATTCAAGTCTACTTGCATCACTACATCTCAGTAACCCAAGTTCACCCTCCTCAATAAGGAGACACCAGGTTAGTAAGCCTATAATTAACTACCAGTTTTCATGGTTACTATAGCTCCACCACAATATGCTTCCCACAACTCAGAAGTTTATTTTAATAAAGTCCTCTTCACTTGAAAGAGGCTTAAAATACGTAAGAAAAAAAAGTAGCAAACAAAAAAATCAACTGCACAATTCTCAATCTCAACTTCTTTTCACTCCTTGTTAAAAAAAAAAAATAAAATACTACTGATGAGACGTTTGAGACAAGTATTTAAGACTGCTCACATACAACTTTGGTCAGCATTTTCACTTTTTACATCTAGAAAACTATGGTGCACCACAAATTTAAAGTTCTGCTTGGACTTTCATCCCATTTCATTCTGTTAGCAAAAAGACTTAGTCACGCTGAATAAACCTAAACAGTTTCTCTATATTGGGAAGATTTTCCTGTGTTTGAATGTAGCTTTGAAGAATCAAGTAAGCTAACATTATCTTATCACTGATGAGCCAGAATAAAGCAAAGCAAATTGAGATCGTCAGTGTGTCAGGGTAACCTGGCTGTCTTGAAATGCGCATAAGATTTGTGTCACAGACCACTTAACCCTAAAAAAGTTCATCTTGTTTATTACACTTTAATTGGTTTTGATTTTTTTTTCCAAGTAGGTTGTCTTTAGGATTTGCACTTTAAAAAAGTTTTGCATAAGCCTGATGTTTTATTAGATGAACTGGTGGTTTGCACACTAAAAATAGTAAGTATCTCCCCTTTTGGAGAGGCGGGAGGGGAAGGTGGCGTTCTGACCGAAATACTTATGCTTTTCTCTAATTAGAACAGTGGCTCAAGATACTCGACTGATGTAACTTTCTTGTGAACAAGTACAGGTGTTACTATGCCAACAAATACAATTAAAGGTGGATTTTTTAGAATATTCAATAATTAGAAAGTGAATTAATCCACCTCAGGTAAAACTGCTGTGCTACCTCATTACTCACCCTCTTCAAATTTTTGCCGCAACCACATACACTCTCACAGTAGTAACACATTCTTCCTTGGAATAGCAGAATATTACAAGTACTGAGATGACTATAATGATTTTTTTTTCCTTGTAACAGATTAACACTTGATTATTTTTTTTTCCTGTTAACAGATTAACACTGTTTTGGATATAACATATTTAGGATTTGGCCTTTCTTTTCATTCTATCTATGCTCCCAGCTAAGTGAACTCCTAAGAAAACTAATACTTTTGCTCTCTGAAACAAAAGTTGGAGCATTGAGGTTTTTTACAGTGTTTATTGCAGAAACAAAAGAGCTGTGTGCATTCTTAACACTCAGATTGCAAGGTTACTAAGAAAAAAATAAGCTGCAAGCACTGGACCCATTTTTTTAAATCTATGCAAGAAATAACAGATGTCATGCATGACATTTTTAAAAGACATTCAAGGCACTGTGCAGACTTTTTCCTAGCTGACACAGGCAGGGCCTAACCAGCATTTTCAAACTTAATCATTACAAAATGAGGCAACTCAAAAAAAAAAAAAGAGAACCAACCCAAAACTCAAAAAACTTGGTTTGAAAGTCAATTTTTATTATTAAAAAGGTAAAAGTAAGGGCCAAGAAGAGCCAAGGATGTTTTACTTGTCTTATTTCCAAGACAGGAGGAGGCATAGGGACTTTGTGTCTATGACATTTCTCACATACGTAGGGTGAGGGCTCTTTTAAGGGATAGGTTTTGGCGGTACGCAAGATGTGTAAGGGGGCTAAATTAAAATTAAATATGACTGCATGACACCTACAGTTAGGGCTTTGAAAACCACCACTAACTTGCTGAAATGGTGAAGTATCGCCAATTCGAATGAAGGCACTGCCCAAAAAAGACAGGAACTGCTGAGAGGCGTACCTAGAGACAAGACACAGGCCTTCCCTGACCGTGAGGCCGCCACTAACCGCTGCCTTCACACA
Organism: Charadrius vociferus; assembly: GCF_000708025.1. Lineage (NCBI taxonomy): Eukaryota > Metazoa > Chordata > Aves > Charadriiformes > Charadriidae > Charadrius > Charadrius vociferus. The sequence continues at coordinate 4,129,368 of NW_009649320.1, read as the reverse complement.
CCACTGCAAAGCAGTGCAAATCCTCAAGCCAGCATGTCACCTTGGGAGCCTGACATTGCTCTTTTCGTGTCTGCTTCTGCGACTGGTATTTCAGCGATCTTGATGCCCAGCAGCGAGTTACCTGCATGAAAACACACCAAAAAAAGGAAAAGACTGATGAGGAAAGTCAACTCTTTCCCTCACAACTGCCAAGTCAAAAACAGATGACATGTCTGTGCAGGAAGATTTTGCTTCATCTCAAGAAGATTGGCTTGTTTCTTGAACAGCAAAAAAAAACCCAACAAAACCCCAAAACCCCCCAAACACAACCCACAATTAATTATTCTCACACTCAGCAACCTTTAAGCGATGACTTTACACACCGTTACCTTACTCTTTCCTCACAGTTTTACAGACTTGCGCCTTCTCATTTATGGCTCCAATTACGACCCAGCGGTCAACACCACCCGCCAAAGTCTGAGAGGACACGAGGTCCCAAATGTCAAAAGGCGAACAAACTCCCCAGCACCACACAGGATTTGAAAAGAAAAGTCCACGAGAAGAGGCCCACGAAAAGAAGTGAACTTTAGGTTTTGGGTTTGTTTTTTTGGTTGTTTGTTCGTTTGTTTGGTTTT
>NW_009649320.1:4125123-4128306 GCF_000708025.1 Charadrius vociferus | reverse complement strand
CCCGCCCCGCGGGCGCTGGTCCACGGCCTCCTGGCTGCGGGCGGGCAGCCGGGGCGCCGCGGGTTGAAGGGATTAAGGCAACAGGAAACGATTTACTTCCTTCTCCTTTTGCCCGCCACCTCCTGCCTTCCTGGGGGTGCATGTCGCCTGGCGAGAGGGCTGACTGGGGTTAGGGTGGGGAGAGAGGCGAGGGTTAACGTCCAGGGGAGGCGGGTATGGAGGACCGGTTTCCCCAGGGCCGAAGGAGCCCCGGGGCCGGGGGTCCGCAGGAGGCGGCCGAGAGCAGCCAGGCCCTCACGCCGGGGGTTGGTTGTGCTGTGTAGGGCACAGGAGAGCCTGGTTCAGCGTTGCAGCCTCCAGCTGAGAAGTCTGGAAACCACTGTGGTGGTCATCTCCCCATTTTTGTGTCAATGGACCTTCAGCTTCGCAGGTTTATTCTGAAATCCATTGGTCTCTTCTGCTACAGCGAGACTGGGTCTTGAAGTTTGGATAGTCAGTATGACTAGGACACTGGTTTAAGTCTGCTCTTAATTGTGTGCTGAATCAGGACCGTCTGCTGTACATGTCCAGTAGAATAATGGAATGCTTTTGAACGTGACTTGGTGTTTGAAATAGTCTGCATTGATTATCGCACAGGAAGCAGTTTTGGATGTGGGTGAATTCTTAAAAAGCATGAAGGCATGTGCCTTCCTTTTGCAAAACCAAAGTTTTTGAAGTTTCTGAAAAGATTGCTGTGAAGTCTAATGAGCTACTCTGTTTCTAAGAAATGTGCACTTTTCCCTCCTTCACGCCTGTAGCAGGTGAAGGTAATTTGGTTATGGTTTAAAATAAAAACAGCTTTACTTGCACCAAGACAAATAGTTTCAAGCATTTAGAGCCTTTGGTTTCTTTCTGTTTGTTTCATGTGCATTCTCAATACGCTATGCAAAACAGTGATCATAGAATCATGGAGTTGTCTAGGTTTGAAGGGACCTTTAACATCAGTTGTTTTAGTTTCATTTTCAGTTTCACCATGGCGTCTCAGATGGCCTGGAGTTATGTGTTGGTTTTGTTGTGGGTTTGTTTGATTTTTAATCCAGAACCAATTATTTTAATTTCATTCTGATTTAGAAGTTTCCGGATAGCTTTGTTATTTACTACCTGTTTTTAGCAGAATTTAAAAATCTGCTTCACACAGAATGCTCACCTAACCAGGACAGTCTAGGTAAGCAGTATGAGTATGTAAGGGTTGATATGGATATGTAAGATATCTGTATCAGTTTTAAGTGAATTTATTATGTGCAGGTATTTACAGGATAGGTACTTTAGCTTTGGATACTATTCTAGGAACTAAAGACGTTTTTCTCAGATGCTATCCTGTCTATGTTTAGAGATTGCCTTTCTGTAGCATTCCAAACAAGCAAAACCGATAGAAATTGAGGTTCTGAGTCATGCTTAGTTCTCCAAACTCCTGGGGTTCATACAGTGAAGGAGCATTAAAAATACTCTAGATTATGAACTGTACCTCATATTGGGAAAGTAATTATAAAGGATGCGTAATTCTTGGACCTGTTTGCCAAGATTGAGACACTCGAGGTATAAACCTGCTCCTTGCTGTTAGTAAATTTATCTGTTGTAAAGTACAGCTCCAGAGAAATACTTTGTCACTTTCTGGATTAAAATAAAATAGCAGACATAAATAATGGCATTGTGTGTGCTTGTATATAAAATATACTTACTTGAAGAGTTTATGCATGCTGGTATAATTTATTTTTATCCCTATATATGGGGCATCCTTTGCACTGATAAATATTTGTTGTTGCATGTTTCCATTCCTCCAGTTACTGTTATGCTGCAATGTGGATGTGATTTCTTCTATTTAAAAAAGTTACATAGAAAGAATGTTTTGTATTTCAGTAATCTTTCAACTGTGATGAAAGCCATAATTATATACAAAATTAAACTGAAAATACTCCTAAGTGTCTTCCAGTACAGAGGCATAAAAGGGACACCAGCTTGATGATTTTCATAATGTACATTTTCTTTCAGAGGTCCTGAAGTATATTTCAGCCTCTAAATACTTTGAGTTATGTCACAACTTTAACATAATTTTTGGTGAACCGGTTAGTGTCATGGTGAGTTGTGACCCTTAAGAGGCAGAAACAAAGTCAGGAGACTGCTTGGACTTCCCCAAGATTTCTAAATGTTTCAAGAAATTTGGAATAATGTGGCAGAAGGAATGAAATAAGGGGCACACAGGCTAGACACTTTCTGCCCAACCTGTCTGCTGTAAATCTTCTGAGTAAGACAAATGGTTATATCAATGTAAACCTATATGAGAAATAAGAGCACCTTTAATTTTCTTTTCTTACTAATTTTTTAATGTGTCAAATAGTATTAATTGAAGATGAAAAAATGAATTACATACGTATTTCTAGAATCTATGAAAATCTGCATAAAGCTACCTCCTTTGAAAGTGCACAAACAAAATTTTCAGTGTTGGATATCTATAACTATACTTTTGTAACTTTTTAAAGTACTGCCATAGCTGGTTGCATTTTTCAGAATCTGAAGCTTTAGGTTTTGCAGTAATTTTCACAACGAAGTAGTGTGTGAAAATGTATGTGACTGTTTTTGGAATTTTTCACCTAAACCTTGCTGATTTTACAGACTAAATACTAATTGATCTATAAATGATGAAAAATTGAACGTTAAATTGATCTAATGTAATGTGCCATGTACTTGCTTTTTGTAGCTGACATACTTGCTTCTGATTAAGGAAGGCAAAATATCTTCTGATAGGAAGATTTCCACAACATCCATGAATACTTTGTAACTGTGAGTGTCAAATCCTTAAAGGAGGCACTTAAAAAGTTCTTGAATCTGGAAACAATCCAAGTGTTACGCCATAGAACCTGCGCCCGTATACTTTAGTGCCTAACACTAGGCTATGTGAAAGCGTTGCCAAGTGTGATCTTCTATGACTTTATCTGCCCCCCATCTCTTTATCATAATTGAGACTGATTAAGTTGTCCTTGAGTCCCACCTTGAGATACCAGTGTACCTTCAATAGGGAAGTTCTTACCCCTGAACTGCCAGTGGAAGTACTTCATCCCTTTCATTCAGAGTCCTTCTGGTATCATTATGTGAAGTGTTATTTAACGCCCTTTTTTCAGCACTTATAATCATTGGGGTTCACCCATC
>NW_009649320.1:4115198-4125070 GCF_000708025.1 Charadrius vociferus | reverse complement strand
ATCTCAGGTTTTTTTGTCTGCTGTTCCAGTTGCCAGGAAATTACTACACTGAAAAATAGTGCTCTGATTTAGAAAGTAAAATATGTGAACAGCACCTCTAGACAGCTTTTTATTTAATAGGTAAAATTAATTGAAGAACTTTTATTTGTAGGAAACTCTAGCTGTAACAGAAACAGCCTTTGTGCTATTGTTGTACAGGTACATCCTGCTTTATTATACATATGCAGCAAGATTTAGTTAACGCAGTTTATAAGTGGTGCTCACTTCACTGTGTAGTATAAACCAGAGGAAAAGGAATAACTAGATTTTCATTTTTGGTGTACTGCTGTACTTTTTTTTTTTTTTTTTTTTTTAAACACAACACTTCTATAGTGTTAAATTTCTTCCTGCTTGCCTACAGCAAATCCTAACAATAAATGCTCAAAACTCATACAGTAGATGGCTTTTTCTTAAACTGCTGTAGTCTTTTCCTACAGAAGACTACTGTTCTAACTGCTAGTATGTAGTATAATTAGAGCTATTAATCCTACTTACGTGTGCGCTTGTCCAATACACAGAGTACAGGGTTAGCTGGCTAAAACAAAACAACAACAACAAAAAAAAAACAAACCCAGAAGCTAGAGACTTTGATACCCAAAGAAATACTTTTGTTAGAGTTGTACTGTTTAATATCCTGTCCTGGCATTTTACCATATTGTAAAAACCTACAAAACCAACGCTGAAGATACAGAAGGAAAAATCTATTGAATTTGCACAAAATACACAACTAGAGTAATGCATCCTAGGATCTATCTTCTCAACTTGCTGCATAGGTTGTATTTTGAGCTATGACAAGTGGTTTTGTTATGTTGTCGTGGCCAATAGCTACCCCGCTGTCAGAACACAGATAGGATTGAATGTTGTCTTTGATCTGTGTCTCAACTTGTAGGGGGCTGAAAATGTTTTAAATTAGAAATTATATTCTCTACAAGCTTCATGTGTAATATTAACTTCTCCTAACTGACAAATGAACTTAGGAAAACTGCTGCAAAGATAAGATGTTTCTTAGCATTGTGCTTAAAGCTGAACTAAAGCTAAATTAACATGCAGAGCACATGGTACTTCAGTATAGAAAGTTTAGTCATGTATTCATTTTTGTTTAAATTTGTGTTAGTGGTGACTTTTATGTAAATTATTGTCGTTGCTGGTATCCCTTAGTGTTGTGAAACAGCATCTTTACATTAGATAATTCATCATATTCACGTAGATCTAAAGGAGATACGGTGTCTAAAGCAGCTTAGTTTTGCGAGATACCTTCGCCATAACTCAAAGTCATGTTGGACTGTACAGGCGCAGGTATGCCAGCTTGTTCTGACCATTCACAGAGAGGCAAGAAGTAGTTTAGGGAAGCGGGATCAGAAGTGGCTGCTTTTGCAGCCAGTGTCTCCTTTGTGTGGAGAAGACTGCTGGATTCTTGTATTCCGCTTCTAAGCAACTCCTGGGTGGCTAGTTTTACAGGTAATCTCTGGTCTTATAGTATAGAAGAAATTAACTTGCAGTTAAATTCATTGCAGCGTTGTGAGATTCGGAAGGGTTTTGGCATGTTTTCTTTCTCCCCAGTGTTACCTACCGATTGTCACAAGGTCAGAAGTCAAAAATGTACTCTTACTTTCATTTCATTGCACAAGTTGCCTAGGAGATTGCTGTTACAAGAAAACTGGTAAGAGTTCCATGCAGGAGTTTGCGTATGTACATGCTGTCTTTTATTTTACAGTGTGAATGGAAGGTTAAAACGGCTTCCTATTTCTTCTGCATCAGAGCAAATAGCACCAATTCAAGTAAACATCAGTCTTCTCAAGATTGTCTTCTATTATGGCTTAAGTGCAGGAATTAATCTTTTTAGGCTATACACTGGCAATCCTGTAAGCCTATTTTCTTCTTCTAGGTAGTGGAAACTTACTTGCTTGCCATTCTTGATTTCCATCTGATTTTGGGGAACAAAGAAGGAAACAAAAATATGTCTTGCCCCTGTGTTCTGTACTTATTGCAAAAACAAAGGGATTAAGGATATTATTAAATTAAAATACCTCATAGATGCTTCATGAGCAAATTTTGGAGATAAGTAAAACAGCTCCTCATTGAGAATTAACTAACCATAAATTGAATAAATAAGATTTGTCATATGCTTGAAAGCTAACGTTTTAATTTAACAGCAAGGAAAAATTTGGCAAGGACATAACAAATGTGCTAACCTAGAGTTTAACTTCTATTAATCCCATGATTGAGTTGCAAATTGTCCATCCACATGGTTGCCTGTTGTTTGTGGTTAGAATAATCCAGAATTGGACCTTAGTTCAGCGTCTGTAGAACAGGGTTTTTTTTCTTAATTTCTGTAATGGTTACCACATTTCAAAATGCCATGGACAGCATTAGCAATGATCTTTTTTTCTCCCTGGGGAATTAACAGATGAATGCTCCCAAGCTGAAAGACACATGATTTTATTTTAATATTGCACATAAATTACATAAAAATCTATGCATTTTTGGTGCTTATTTATTTATTTATTAGTTGCACCAAACTAAAAACATTTTGTTTTAAAATAAAAAAACAAACAAACACTAAATAAATAATCCCAAGAGTTTTCAAATTTCCACGGTTAATAATGTGGCTTTAGTTTTCTGTTACATTAATTCAGTTGTATAAAAGGCCTTTAGCGAGTGGAGAGGTATGTTTTGAAGGTGCTGGGAGTCTAAAGGTTCTGTTTAGTGATTTTAAAGATGCACACAGCAGTTTGACCATTTATAAAAATTAGTCTCTTTCTGTGCCTAAATGCAGATTTTCCAGTCTGTTTGTAGATGATAAGGTTTTGTATTTGTTGGCTACGCACACTGTTTTGTGTATGAAGTTCCAATTATTTTGCTTTGAATGTAAATAATAAGGTGTCATAAATGGAACAGAATTTCACACAAAGAAAAGGTGCGTAGAGTTTTCCCTTATAATAACGCTATTTCCAGCTGCTGCATTCCAATTTTCTTTTTACTTAAGAAGACAAAACAACATTAACAACCCTGGATTTATTATTCTGCATACTGGCAGTGGTTACTTGGGCCCAACTCTGCAGCTCTTGTTCTGAGTAGATGTAATTCATTCATGTAGCCTTGTTGTGAGTTGGATAATTGAACTCTTGAGAGGGGAATTTTTAAGGACGCCTTAATTTGTCTGGGTAGGACAGTTTACCAGTAAAATTCTTCTCTGTGAGTTCTGCTGGTTTGTTTTCTCCAAGAGACAATCTTATTCTTGAATACTTGCATCTATACTTCTAATATCGGGGAGTGGGGGGTGGTGTTATTATTGGTAGCTAATTTTTTACCTTTTTTATTATTATTTTTAATTGGCAACAGACCTTAATGGTGATGATAATTTTCAGACTATGATCATTGCCCTTTTAGAGACCAGGAACTATGTAAACTAGCAACACAAAAGCAATTAAGCTAAATATCTTCTCCCTTCAAACTTGATACCTATTGCTTTGATCATGTGCAACTGATTTTCTTTTGCACGATGTAGAGACTGCTTGTGATTGTTGCTCCTTCTGTTATGTGTTTCTGTACCTCCCTGTATTGGTCCTCATTTCTTTCACAAGACTACCAAGAAGTACTTAACCAAGATCATTTTAATATCTTATAATGGTTCTGACAGAGACTCCTGACCTTGATTTATCATTTTCCTTCCCCTTAATAATAATAATAAAATCAGTGTTCCAACCCAGAGTTCATTGAAGTACTGCCAACTGTTATCAAGATTTTTCTTGGTACTTAGACAGGAGAAAACCATCCTGTTTTATTTATCTCACTTTTGACTTCCTCTCCTTCAATAATCAGTAAGCAATGCTTGTCTCTGTTTCTTGTGGCTCTTTTTTTGATGGCTGACAACTTTTTTTTTTTTTTTTTTTGGCAATATTGACAGCATCGATGTTTGCTCTCTCTATGTATGCTTTCTGTTCTTGTGCAGCTTTTAATGTTAAATTCATCTTATAATAAGTACCATTTTCCATAGTAGTTTTGCAGTAAATCTGATTCTGTAATTTGGAATTCCTTGCATCTGAGAGGACACTTCTCTTTCCCAAGTATGGTTTTGCTGTTGTTGAATATAATAGCTGGTTTCTTTTTAAAATGTATTCTTACTTTTCTTCCTACTTCCCTTTTGAGGTATATGAAGTATTTTTGTAAAAGTTGTCAAATAAGTCCTACTTCTAGTAGACTGTGTGTCTCTGATGAAACAGGTTTATTTCTGGTATTTGAAAGCGTTCCTTTGGGCACCAGTTATGTATTAGCACTCCATATATTACTTTTTTCCCTCTGCTGTTAGTTTTCGCCTCTGCTGTGACTGTGTGTGCTTCTTTTGGACAAGTTTTATTTTCAGGATAATGCAACTCAACTTAGAGGAAAGTCCAGTTTATTATTTGTCAGCCCATTCTTTCTAACATCCGTAGGAATTTACTCATGACCTTTGTCATTGTATAATATGTATGGCATTACACAGTGGCTCATTCTCCCAGCTCATTAATACATGTTCTCTGACCTGGTATAATAGTTCCAGCAGCCCCCGTGTAACCTTCGCTCTCTGAAGGATAAATTCGTGCTAGTCCTTTGCATCAGTCCTGTGCTTGTGGATGCTGAACTGATTGGGTTTGCTGCCAAGCAGCTCAGCCCTCTTGTTCACTCCTGGACATTGATTGTCTGCTGTGCATGCATATTAGTTCACTCAGGTTCTCTTTCACAATATCACCCGATACCGCAAATCACCTGCTTATGTTAGGGCATATTTTTGAATGTTACATCTTTAAAATTGTGTTCTGCTTTAATCTGTCCATTTAGGTGTAATGCAGACTGCCACAGAGTATGTATTCAAACTAACAGACCCTTATTTGATTATGATCAGTCATGTGAGGAAGTGTCTTTGTTGGATTGGGATGTTTTATGAGTTTGACTCTGGTACTGTTCATTTGAGAACGTTTCTAATGAAGAGGAAAAAAATTGCACTAATACTGGAAGAAGAACGGAATGAAAGTGTGTGTTTAATGAAAAAAATTGGATTATAGTGTATCAGAAGGGCTGAAGTGGGAGAAATTAATGGGTTTAAGGTGGAGCTTGAGTACACTGAGACATAATTCATTTGAATAAATTATTCTATGGTAAAGATTTTTGTTGGTGGTGGTTTTGTAATTTACATACAGAAAGCTCCTTTAACCTGTCTTTTCGTGGCATAAGAGTAGACCCATGTATGCCTGTAAAGTGACATAACTTTGGATTATATCATCATTCTGCTACAAGACCATTACTGGAAAAAATTACACCATGTGAAATGGTGGATCTTTTTATGCTAGGACTGAATCCTGTCTATAGCATTGTATTATTGGACTAACAAAACCTTTTTTGCTTTGTGGCTCATGGTAGATGGAGCCACAAAGAGTGTATCTCAGTGCAATAAATTTCTAGTCTCTAAAAATTAAACACAGTCTTTCATGGGGAACATATCTCAGGAAAATGAAAATATTTGGGCCACTAAGGTATTGTAGTATGACTAATTGCTTCTCTGCTGCCTAATAACTTGCATTGTTATTATTGTTGTAGATCATATTTTTATGATATTTATCCTCCCATTTTTAATTTGAATGTCTTCATTTGCCATGAATGAAGACATCTAAAAGTAAAGAGCAAGAAGTAGCGTTGCTGTTCTGGTTTTGTGCATTCTAGAACTGTAAACTTTTTATATGGCTGTTGATTATACAGTATTGTAAAATTTAGTTTCTTAAAATGTTTGACTCACCGTTGACTTTGAATAGTTTACTGTTTATCATGGCTTTGTCTTTTTCAGAAAGAAGGTGAACTATTCCCCTTCCCTCTTTTGGAACCTGTTACAGAGAGCAGGTAATTAGCGTGTGCACTTGGAAGCACTGTAGAATAACAAGATAAAGTTGAAATTCTAGGTTCTAAGGGTTAGGTTAAAAAAAAAATAAAAATTGCATCTTTATACCACTTGTTATACTAATGCCAGTTCTATCTTTTTTTTTTTTTCATTAAAAAAACCTAGAGTTCTCTCTTACAGATTAAAAAAAAAAAAGTTTTGCTTTTACCTGCTGATTGTATTCAAAGTTTTAAAGAACATTTGACGTGCTTTTTAGCTGTCTGTTACCTGAGCCTTCATAACTTTAGAAACAACTACATCTCCCAAAAACCTCACACTATACCACAGCAAAATTTCTGGGTGGCTGTGATCTGTCACACACAACCTCCCTTTTCCAGGCTGGTCCCTGAACTGCCCTGAGAAGAGAGCTTTCTGGAGTCTGCCATAGCATTGTTGCTGCTTGCTGTCCAGACCATTCTTTTCCTATGGAAAGCAGGATGGTGGAGAGAGGAGGCGGTCTACACATATGTTGGGACAAGGTTTGAAATAACATATGGCCTGAATGCTTCTAGGTCTCAGGGTTTAGAAATAGCCTATGAGTTCCAAAATGGACCTACAGAAGTAACTGTACTTATTAATGGCAGCGTTAACAACATAAGAGTTTAACCCAATACTTTTACGTTTATACATGTATTGCAAATATATTTTATATAGCAGTCTTCATGTGACATCTATGAGAAGACTTCTGAATTTTGATGGCATCAAGGGAAGTGTCATAACATTATGGATTTTCTTTTATGTTTATTTTTGTTGATAAGGTTTTTCTAAGGCTGTGCTCTAAATTCTGCAGTTTTCATTCCTTGGGTATATTATGTTTGTATTGATTTTATCTCAAATATATTTCATAAATAGAAGAAAGTCTGTGAAGTGTTCATCATAGTACTAGGCTTTCTGTATATGCTAATTTTTTTTTTTTTCTAGGTATCTGTTTGCTTTACAGACTTCAGAATCTTTCAAATAATATTCTTTCAGTTTGGAAATTTCCAGTGCTGTGTAAAACTCTGCAATTCCTGGATAAAGCTTTAGAGATATAGGGATGCCTTTTCATGTGTGGGTATATATGCAAAAGAGAGGATTTCTTCTATTTAAAATAACTATTAAGATAATGAGTGGCTTTTCAGTAACTCTGAAAGAAAAATGGCTTAAAAATATGTCAAAACTTTCTTGAAGAATTCTCTTTGCATAATGGGGAGTTAACAGTACAACTGGATTATATGGTTTATGAATGAACTTGGCCTTGTTTTTCCCTAATCAAAGCTCTTGGCTTTATGAGTTGGCATTTCAGAAGCTGTAGCTGGTACCTGTCTGCATTATACTGGTTAAAGCTGCTCTCTACATGAATCTTTCTATGTTTCCCCTTGCCTCTTCCCCAGGCAATAGTACAAGGCGATTATACTGTGTGTTAGCCTGTTTTTTTTTTCTCTCCTCATTGCCTCCATTAATTGAGAAATGGCTATATGTTCTTAGAAGTTTCTACTAAGAGGGGAAAAAGAAAAGCTATATTCTAAGATTTATAGCAAAACCATGGAAGTTACTCCCCTCTTCATCCATTCCCTTTTCTAATACTATAGTTCCACCTGGAATAGGTTCATGTTTTCTTTTTCTTCCTTCTGTTTTTATTGCAGTTTTCAGGGGACTAAAACAAATATTCCTGTTTGGCCCAAATGTTTCTGTATTTGTATATAAAGAAAAGGAAGGCAGAATACTTTTTTTTTTCTGTGTACTCTTCAGTAGATATTTAGTTTACCTTTCTCTTCATAGGGTCTTGCATACTGAAATTGGGGCCTTGAGTTCTCTGCTTTATATTCTAATTGTATGTACAAGTAATTACATTTCATAATGTTCTAACATTATTTTGAAGTATATCTCAAAAGAGTTACTCTAAGAAAAATACTTCCAGTACCCATTCATTCCTTCTGGGTTGGATCCTACATTTACCTTACTTCTCTCCTCCTGTTTCTTAGAAAGAAGCTTGTGTTGTGAATTAAAAACAGGCTTGCTTTTGAAAAAAAAAGTAAGTTTAGGCCCAACTGAGATTTGATCTGACCTTCCTAGAAATTGTTCTCGCTAAAGTCTTGAAATCCTCATCTTATCTGTCTTCTTGACTTGGCAGCTGATTTGGTAGTGCTTATCAATAACTTTTCCCCAAAACCTTGTTTTTTCATGCCATTTTTTTTTTTAAAGAGATAAGCGCAGCATAGAAATATATAATTCAGGAAGATTAAATTTGTGTTCATGAGTGGTTACGAGGTGCCCAATACATAGGTATTACACCATATCAGAAGTGTAATAAGGTGTATCTTACTGATACCGCTCTTTCCTTGGATAGAAGTAAAGGAGCTGACACAGATGTTACAAAATCCTACAGTTCTGTTTAAGTAAAAGCACCTACTCCTTTCCTCCAAGCTGTGAAAGTTTTTATTGATAGTATAGGCCCAGAAGCATAAATCAAATATTCAACAAAATATTTTACAAAGACCAATGATTAAAAGTATTGTATAACTTTACTTAATGGTAGTCTAAGTTTGAGAAATATATTACCCACTTGAATTGTCTATAATGGAGCCTTTGAGACAGTTATAGACTACCAAAGAAATTATTTTTTCAGAGTGGTGATAATGCATTTTAATGGCTTCAGTACTGACAATGTAGACGCTTCCCATTTCCAATTCAAGACCTACTGAAGCTCCTCTGACAGTCCATGGGAGGGAGTTAAATTCTCAAGAGACATGCTAGATTTTCTATAATTAATAAGAATTACTCCCCACACCACTCAAGTGGATGGGACTGCAAGGCAGGGACTGGGGGAGCAAAGTCCCTCCCATTGTAAGAGAAGATCAGGTTCATGACCACCAGAGTAACATGAACATGCAGAAGTCTATGGGACCTGAAGAGATGCATCCCAGAGTCCTGAGGGAACTGACTGATGTAGTTGCCAAGCCACTCTCCATGATATTTGAAAAGTCATGGCAGTCAAGTAAAGTCCATGGTGGCTGGAAAAAGGGAAACCTTGCACCCATTTTTAGAAAGGGTAGAAAGAAGGAACTGGGAACTACCAACCTATCAGCCTCACCTCTGTGCCTGGGAAGATGATGGAACAGATCCTCCTAGAAGCTCTGCTAATGCACATGGAGGACAGGGGTGTGATTTGAGATGGCAGCATGGCTTCATCAAGGGCAAGTCCTGCCTGACCAACCTAGTGGCCTTCTGTGATGGAGGGATGACATCAGTGGACAAAGGAAGAGCTATGGATGCCATCTGTCTGGACTTCTGTAAGGCCTTTGACACAGTCCCCCACAACATCCTTCTCTCTAAATTGGAGAGAGATGGTTTTGATGGGTAGACTGTTCAGTGGATGAGGAATTGGCTGGATGGTTGCATCCAGAGGGTGGTGGTCAACAGCTTAATGCCCAGATGGAGACTGGGGACAAGTGGTGTCCCTCAGGGGTCTGTATTGGGACCAGTACTGTTTCGTATCTTCATCAATGACAGACAGTGGGATCAAGTGCACCCTCAGCAGGTTTGCAGATGACACCAAGCTGAGTGGTGTGGTTGATGTGCCTGAGGGACGGGGTGGCATCTAGAGGGACCTGGACAAGCTCAAGAAGTGGATCCATGTGGATCTCATGAGGCTCAACAAGGTCAAGTGCAGGGTGCATCTAGATTGGGGCAACTCCCTGTATTGGGAGGCAACAGGCTGGGGGATGAAGGAATTGAGAGTGGCCCTGTCGAGAAGAACTTGGGGGTACTGGTGAATGAAAAGCTGGACGTGAGCCAACAATGTGCACTTGCAGCCCAGAAATCCAACCACATGGAAGGACATGGACCTGTTGGAGTGACTCCAAAGGAGGGCCACACAAATTATTAGAAGGCTGAAGCACTTCTATGAAGAAAGGGTGAAAGAGTTGGGGTTGTTCAGCCTGGA
>NW_009649320.1:4093396-4096663 GCF_000708025.1 Charadrius vociferus | reverse complement strand
AAGATTAAATTTGTGTTCATGAGTGGTTACGAGGTGCCCAATACATAGGTATTACACCATATCAGAAGTGTAATAAGGTGTATCTTACTGATACCGCTCTTTCCTTGGATAGAAGTAAAGGAGCTGACACAGATGTTACAAAATCCTACAGTTCTGTTTAAGTAAAAGCACCTACTCCTTTCCTCCAAGCTGTGAAAGTTCTTATTGATAGTATAGGCCCAGAAGCATAAATCAAATATTCAACAAAATATTTTACAAAGACCAATGATTAAAAGTATTGTATAACTTTACTTAATGGTAGTCTAAGTTTGAGAAATATATTACCCACTTGAATTGTCTATAATGGAGCCTTTGAGACAATTATAGACTACCAAAGAAATTATTTTTTCAGAGTGGTGATAATGCATTTTAATGGCTTCAGTACTGACAATGTAGACGCTTCCCATTTCCAATTCAAGACCTACTGAAGCTCCTCTGACAGTCCATGGGAGGGAGTTAAATTCTCAAGAGACATGCTAGATTTTCTATAATTAATAAGAATTACTCCCCACACCACTCAAGTGGATGGGACTGCAAGGCAGGGACTGGGGGAGCAAAGTCCCTCCCATTGTAAGAGAAGATCAGGTTCATGACCACCAGAGTAACATGAACATGCAGAAGTCTATGGGACCTGAAGAGATGCATCCCAGAGTCCTGAGGGAACTGACTGATGTAGTTGCCAAGCCACTCTCCATGATATTTGAAAAGTCATGGCAGTCAAGTAAAGTCCATGGTGGCTGGAAAAAGGGAAACCTTGCACCCATTTTTAGAAAGGGTAGAAAGAAGGAACTGGGAACTACCAACCTATCAGCCTCACCTCTGTGCCTGGGAAGATGATGGAACAGATCCTCCTAGAAGCTCTGCTAATGCACATGGAGGACAGGGGTGTGATTTGAGATGGCAGCATGGCTTCATCAAGGGCAAGTCCTGCCTGACCAACCTAGTGGCCTTCTGTGATGGAGGGATGACATCAGTGGACAAAGGAAGAGCTATGGATGCCATCTATCTGGACTTCTGTAAGGCCTTTGACACAGTCCCCCACAACATCCTTCTCTCTAAATTGGAGAGAGATGGTTTTGATGGGTAGACTGTTCAGTGGATGAGGAATTGGCTGGATGGTTGCATCCAGAGGGTGGTGGTCAACAGCTTAATGCCCAGATGGAGACTGGGGACAAGTGGTGTCCCTCAGGGGTCTGTATTGGGACCAGTACTGTTTCGTATCTTCATCAATGACAGACAGTGGGATCAAGTGCACCCTCAGCAGGTTTGCAGATGACACCAAGCTGAGTGGTGTGGTTGATGTGCCTGAGGGACGGGGTGGCATCTAGAGGGACCTGGACAAGCTCAAGAAGTGGATCCATGTGGATCTCATGAGGCTCAACAAGGTCAAGTGCAGGGTGCATCTAGATTGGGGCAACTCCCTGTATTGGGAGGCAACAGGCTGGGGGATGAAGGAATTGAGAGTGGCCCTGTCGAGAAGAACTTGGGGGTACTGGTGAATGAAAAGCTGGACGTGAGCCAACAATGTGCACTTAGGGAGACCTTACAGCAGATTTCCAGTATCTGAAGGGTGCCTACAAGAAAGCTGGAGAGGGACTTTTTACAAGGGTGTGTAGCAATAGGACGAGGGGGAATGGCTTCAAACTGGAAAAGAGTAGATTTAGAATAGATATTAGGAAGAAATTTGTCACTATGAGGGTGGTGAGGCATTGGAACAAGTTTCCCAAGGAAGTTGCCCCATCCCTGGAGGTGTTCAAGGCCAGGTTGGATGGGGCTTTGAGCAACGTGGTCTAGTGGGAGGTGCCCCTGCCTATGGCAGGGGGATGGCACTACATGATCTTTAAGGTCCCTTCTATCCCAAACCATTCTATGTTTCTGTGATGGGCTGGAGCACCTCCCTATGAAGACAGACTGAGAAAGTTGGCGTGTTTCAGCCTGGAGAAGAGAAGGCTTGGGGGAGAACTTATAGCAGCCTTTCAGTACTTAAAGTACGCCTACAGGAAAGATGGGGACAAACTTTTTAGCAGGGCCTGTTGTGGCAGGACAAGGGGGAATGGCTTAAACTAAAAGAGGAAAGATTTAGACTTGATAAAAGGAAGAAATGTTTTACAATGAGGGTGATGAAACACTGACACAGGTTGTCCTGAGGGGTGGTAGATGCCCCATTCCTGGAAACATTCCAGGTCAGGCTGAATGGGGCTTTGAGCAACCTGATCAAAGTGAACATGTCCCTGCTTATTTCAGAGGAGGTTGGACTAGATAACATTTAAAGTTCCCTTCCAACGGAAACTATTCTGTTATTCAATGAATAACAATAATAAGGTGGAGGCTACTGTTATACTGTCTTTCCTAAAGAGAACAACTTTAGTTCATCTATAATTTCATTTTATTTATTTTTACCAGCAAAGTTGCAAAGCTCTAGAAAATACAAGTTTATAACAGAAGTGATGACAGGCCGACAGCCCTGTAGCAATACCACCGTGAACTGTGTCAACCTAACACAAGAAAAAACCTCCAACCTCTTCACTTACGACAAGCTCAGTGACTAAAACTGCCCTTTACATTGTAGAGGGTAGACTGCAGCCATGTTCAACAGTGTTCAGCTGTGGTTTTTCTTGATTGCAACATTTCATACAATTGGATTCTTATATTGGTAGTTAGATTTGCTCTTCAGACAACAGAAAAACACAAAAGGCTTTTCAGCTTGTTGATGGAACACCAGATTTGCATTTTTGCGCAGTTTTCAGTCTCTTTGAAAACTCCTATCTAGAATCTATTAGAAAGATGTGGCCTATGGTGCATTTGCCTAATTTCAGAGGAGAAAGGCCCTTGGTGATGAGCTGTTTTATTATTATTGCAACTTGTATACCTTCTAATTCTTTTTTCCTTACATTTAGGAAACACCTAAGTCACCATGTTTAACTGGATGTGCAGCTGTAACTATATGCCTAGGGCATGGTAGTCCTTCTAACAGTTTCAAAACATAATGGATCAAAAGGTATAGCCTTAGGACTTCATCTTTTTGGCTAAAAGTCATTTACGTTCAAGTGGCTCGGTTTGGTGTATTCAGCAAATGAAGCAGACACTTCTTATTTTGTTGATTGTAAGCTTGATTTTTAGATCAAGCAAAAGGAAATTACTGGAATGAGTCAGGGAAGCTATTTATTTAATGGTGTCTGTTACAAATGGCGTTTTTCAGAGTTATTTCATATTTAGGTGTTAGTAAAT
>NW_009649320.1:4045659-4093348 GCF_000708025.1 Charadrius vociferus | reverse complement strand
TGTCCATAATCACTTTTCATAGTTGCTATATATAGTTGCATAAGTGATGCTCATGTTAGTCATTTCTAGCTATTATTTTTGCCACACCTTCTCAGGTGTTAATCAGAGACTAATTTTTTTACTAATTTCCTTAAACTTCTTGCCCCTTCTAACTGTGAAGCTGCCTGCAAAAACAATTTTCACATTTACAAGCAGAATGATGGCAAATTGTTGCTATGGAGCAAAGAAATGTTTTTTGTAAATCTAATTTCAGGTTAGTTACTGTGGAATTGGAAATGTGTGCCTTATCTAACATATTTGTGTTCAGAAGCTGAGGTTGATTGTCTCTTGTTTGTACCATTGTGACTTAATTGATTTCAGTAGATTTGTATCTAATTCTGAGTAGTGAGAGAAAGACTACTGGATATTTTATTTTTCTTCATTAGTTTTTGGATGAAGGGAAGGAAGTTGGGCCTATTTTTGAAATAAAGTAAAAAAATCTCCTCTTACCTGCTTAGCGAGCGTATATTTTGCCAGCCTGTCTTTTGCGAGCACTGTTGCAGTAGAACTAAGCACAGCCTGGTGAAGTAACTCCCCTGTCAGGCTTATTAAATTCCAGCCACAGCAGATTGAAGCTGCTTGTGTCTCAAGATGTAAACTCTGACCTTGGCTTGCAGAACTGAGGTAGAAAGGAAGAAAGATTGAGTGAAAGTGGAATGACTCCTAGTTCGGTTCACAATATCTATTTTTATTTTTAGCACATTAATCATATGGAAGAATGAAATGATGGACTAAAGTTTCTTGCACTCTTTGAGTCTCTGAACACGTATTTTTTTTATTTCATTTAGTAGGGTACACAGCGGTGTTTCTTAGAACTCTAAGCTGTCACACTCAAAACAGAGTCATAACATAACATTTCCATTATGCCCAGAACCACTTTCTAGCAAAATAATATTCAGCCTCTCCCCTTTGAGATAGCTGAAAATATAACCTTAGCAGGTACTGTTGGAGGGTCTTCTTCCTGCTCTCTGTTTCTCCTGTAGTCCTCATGTGAATTGGCTTCACTGATGTGTTAGTGAGAATCTCTGTCTGAACCTTTTTGTAATCACTGTTTTCTTCCAGGATTGTAGTGTAGATAAGTTTTATGTCTTTTTATAAAATATCCTTGGTACTGTTTTGCTATTTTTCCCTTGTTTTAAACAAGAGATAGCAGAGTTTAGGTTAAATGGGTTTTGATGTTTGAACACCTTATGCTAGTTTAAAATTATCATAATGTGCTAAAATAATACTAGGTCAGTTTGATGCAAGCACAGGACTGAACAGGCAGACCTGTTCAGTTGCCTTCTCTCTGCTAGGAAATGCTACTGCTAGAAAAGCTTTAAAAGCTAAAATATGTTATTTGAAAGTTGGGACTGGCTCCAGTACATCCACCTTTAGGTACCTGATGTGTGCCAAAATTTTAAGTGCTCTCTGTAGCACTTCTACTAAAATAAAATAATTTTTATGTGCAGTGAAGAAATTGATGATTTTTTTCTCCAGATGGAGGTCCCTGAGGTAGGTTCAAACTGAGGTGGTTTGAAACCCTTTCACAGGTATTTTGCATTCAATGTTTAATTTTGCAGCGTCTCTCTGCATCTTACAGGAACTGTAGTTGGTGTCCTGTATTTGTGTTTGGTTTTTTGGGCTTCCTAATCAGTCTGCATCTGCCCTATTAAGCGGAGACTTTGTATTGATGGGCAGTAGAGTTCTTGGGCAGATCACACAACCTTGTACAACAATTTTCACAACAGAAGCCTAGCTCAAAAACTACTGATAGGATATTTCCAGTTAATTAAGCTTAATATATTCTCTATTTTTAGTGTGATTGTATATACTGGTATTGCTAGGTAGACTACATCTATGCAGAGAGGCCAAAGATTTTCAGCAAAATTTCAAATATGTACTGGGAGGAAAACTATAGAGCTCTTCAGCAGCAGAACTGAGAATTAGTGTGTAAATACTCATGAAGAAAATAAAGGAATCCTATTAAACAATTCTTACTGCATACTGAACTCTGTAAGTGGCAGTTTATTGGGGAATATTAATACAAAGGTCTAGTACTGGTACAGGGCTGTGGTCATGCGACTTGAGAGAAGCCTGTGGCACGCTGTGACGGATGTGCTCCTCCTGTTTGAACTAACTGAGCTTTGGTCCAGGCAGATGCTCAGCAAGTACGCCTAACCGGTTAGTTCTGTTGTGTGAGGCTGTCAGTGAGAACTCAGCACCCATACAAAAAAAAAAAAAATAAAAAAAAAATGGTTTGGCTGGAGACTGGGCTGATAAGCAGCCAGAGCTGCATTAACACAGCAGAAAAGCTGACTACAAATTAACCACTTTACACTATAAATATCTGCAGCCATCACGGCCCGTTGAGTTTTCCCTCCATAGCATCTGACTGCGTGGTGGTGATCTTCCCTTGAGCAGGGATGCCTCTCAAGGTTACCCCTCGGGGTAGAGAGATCCCTTACCTGACACCAGACTTGGATGGGTTAGTAAGTGGCATTTTTTGTGTGCACGTAACATTAAAGATATGTATAGCAAGCTTAAGCAATAATATTTGTATCCCATACTATAAGTGTAGTAAATAGTAGAGTATTGACTGCTAATCCATCTGTACTTATTAAATATTTTACATACCTAAATTTACTGATTAGAACTCAATAAACTAACTACTAGCTCAGATCTGTCTGAGTGATATCTGACTCTTCTCCTGTGACACTCGCCTGGGTAGAAGTCATAGAATCAGAATCGTTTAGGTTGGAAGGGACCTTAAGACCATCAGGTCCAACCATTAACCTAACACTGCCATGTCCACCCTTAAACTATGTCCCTTAGCACCACGTCTACATGTCTTTTAAATATCTCCAGGGATCATGATGCAGCCACTTGCCTGGGCAGCCTGGTCCAATGCTTGATAACCCTTTTGGTGAAGAAATGTTTCCTAATATCCAATCTAAACCTCCCCAGCATAACTTGAGGCTGTTTCCTCTTGTCCTATCGCTTGTTACTTGGGAGAAGAGACCGACCTCCACCTCGCTGCAACCTCCTTTCAGGTAGCTGTAGAGAGTGATAAGGTCTCCCCTCATCCTCTGTTCCTCCAGACTAAGCAACCCCAGTTCCCTCAGCAGCTCCTCATAAGACTTACGTGCTTACCATGTGGTGTTGGAAGTCCCTTAAATTGGTATCTGCACCATGGTTTTGAGGTTTCATCTACAGTTTTCAAACCAATGGTGATTACAGCTCATAAAACATAATTTTCAGTTTGCTATATCACACTTGCTACATGAATCTCAAAAGTCTGATTCTTTTTTGTATTTTAGATTCTGGTTAGGATTAGGAATTCTTGGTATACAACTATTAAAGAGATACTGCAATCAGGTCTTGCAGTATTTCTGACACTTTCCTCTTGACTGTAGGCAATCAGCCATGATGAAATGTCCTTTCTCTTGGAAAATCAAGCACATTGATGATAGTTGATTTTTTTCCTCTTAATGTTACCACCGCAGAGGAACTAGTCCATCAACAGATTTACTTCAAAAATTGTAGGTGCTCTTGAGTTGACAGAAGAGATCAGCTTTATTAATCTGTAGTTCTTTACACTTCCTTTGTGGTAGTATATTTGACACATTGCTGCAGTTAAGTTTGGAACATTGTCCAAGGCCACACTGGAAAAATAGTGTTTTTTTTTCTATTGAAGTCACTCTGTCTTTCGAAATATTTCCACTGTTCAGGAAACTGTCTTTTTGGTGAGTTTTACAGAAAGTGATTTTTGATGATAGAAGCATGTAATACTTGAAAGTCAAACAACTTGAATCAGCAACTTGGCTAAGTCTTTATATATATGTAGTCTCATGGGCAAGCAAAACCTTTCTGAAAATAAGGAAATCGGTATTAGAAGAGAACTGTGGCTTGCTGAAGAGAATCTTCTCTTTGATTTGATTTTGTTGTTTGGGTGCGGGTTTTTTGGGTGGGTTTGGTTTGGTTTTTTTTGAGGGAGGAATAAAGTTTTCTGACTCTTTTTTTCCACTCTGTTGACTATTCTTTTTTCCATTGATGGTGGTTTAGGTTGTGGGTTAAACAGAACAGCTCTGGGATGTCTGTTCAGGGAAGGTTATGTTTTTTATAGCTTTTTTTCTGGAGAAAGTGTATCTTAATTAAGAAGATAAATCTGATTATTCTTCTGCTGACTTTGATAACATAATGACACTTTTGGTTTCATGTACCTCGTGTGGCAGTTTTATTTAAGTGCCTTGGAATATCATAGAATCATAGAATGGTTTAGGTTGGAAAGGACCTTAAAGATCATCAAGTTCCAACCCCCCTGCCATGGGCAGGGACACCTCCCACTAGACCAGGTTGCCCAAGGCCACATCCAGCCTGGCCTTGAACACCTCCAGGGATGGGGCCTCAACAACCAAACATGAAACATCGCGTTTCAGAACAATTTTTTAAGCACTGTTTTGCATTCCTTAGGTCAGTGAACTGCTGCCATGTGTTGTCAGTAGTGTATCGAGAAGAAGAGACAGTCCCTTGGTGAAAGGCTGACTTCATTGTGAACATGCTATAAATGGTTCTTCCCAGAGCTAGTAATTGCTCCTCTGGATGAGAACGGTCCCTGTATTATACTGTTGCCTTGTTATAGTAGCTCATATGCTAATGACAGTGTAACTGTTACCTGACTTGGGCCTTGTCATACACATTTGAAGAAGCTTCATTTCTCTTAGCCATAGGTTTTGGCCTAACAACTGGGATTGTGTAGGCACCATATTAACTGCTGTTTGCATAGTTCTGTTTTTGATGGTTAAGGGTCTGTGTGAATACCTAAGAAGGCATGTCACGTAGTTTCTATGAATCAATAGCTTTTCTATTTTTAAACGAATGAGATGCTGTCACATAGTTGATGTTTAATAAGTACAGTTTTAGAATGTTTTGAATTAAGTCATGTATATTGCCCGTTATTTCAAAGTTGGGTTCCCTCATGCTCTGAAATTGAAATACAGACTTCTCTTTACCTTTTACTTTTACTCTTTACCTTCTCTTACCACCTTTATATTGGTGGTAGAGCATTTGTTCACAGCTCCACATCAGAAGAGTGTTTGCATGGTTTATTTGCGTACTGTTACTTTCACTTCACTGTGGCATTAAAAAGAAGCATGAGGTGCATATGTGAATACAAGATAGCATTAGGATGTGTCTGCTGTGTTATTGTAAACTAAAAGCCTTTTGAATTTGTTCAGAAGCTTCTTCCCCTCCCCTTAGAAGTAAAATGTTTCTTTGCATATAAAATGAGAAATTGGCTTCCTCTGTAGCTGCCATTGAAGAATTCTCCCAGTAGTAAAAGCCCAGAGGGGCAAATATGTGATGCTCATTTGGGCACAGTTTTATGCAGCTATTATTTTTTGGGCACCAAACTTACTTTATTTTTAAACCTGTTAGCAATAACTTGAATTCACGGTAGGATGTCTCATATCAGAGAAGGGCAAACAGACTGACAGAACTCTGAGTGAGTTAGCCAGTGGCAGTGTGTTTCTCTGGACTTGGTGAAGTAATCACCGTGTAGCATATTCTTATATCGTGGAGTGTACTTATATTAATATTCTAGTACAACAGGAAAAAAGAAATAGATATGCAAAAATTAAAGCTCCAGAACAGACTTCTACCTGCTCCCTACTAAAATGAATAATGGATCATTTCAGTGAATTTTTCTCAGTGCTATTCAAAAATATAATAATTTGAAAATCATTACTCAATTAAATTGGAAGCAGTAATTTTAATTTTTGGCAATTATAATCATTATTTTTTCTTTATCTTTAGAAGTTATGTTTTATCAATCATAACTTCAGTAAAATGTTTTACTGAATAACTTGCTTTTTATAACTAGCTTATGATTTTGAAGTAGCCATTATTTGGTGCTTGCTTTTTATTTTAACAGAGGCTTTACCTTCCTTTAACTTCAAGGTAACAGTAAGATGAACTTAAATGGTACTGGCTATGAGAGTAGATCAGTGGAAAGGTCCAAGATATGAATACTGCAGCAGCCTTTCCTTTGGCTGGTTTGATGGGCCATACCGCATTTAGGTTCAGCCCACTTGATTGGGTACATCAGCACCACATGCCTTGAAATTTAGGCATGACTTAAATATTTTGGGTTGAGCATGCATAAAAGCAGTGTATATTTCCTCCTGTGACAGTGACTGAAGGGGATGTCTCTATAAGGTGATAAATTTAGATTTTATTTTTCTTCACAAGCAAGTTCATTTGGAAGGAATGGGGGAAATACTACAGCAAAGAATAGAACGTTCCAGTTCCTCATCTCCTCAGGACACACTCTTTGCTAAGGGGTTTGAACGGATATCCCTTTAATGAGACCTTAAGTCAGTGGGCTCCAGGTTGATTTGTGTTCACTGGCTAGAACTCATCTGAGTTTTATTCTTTAAAAGGCAGCTTTTACCTTTAAAATATAATACTATATATACACAGATACACCATATTTATGTATATATAAAAACGTATGTTTATATGCTTCATATATATATATACAAGCATATAAATGGTTTATATGTACGTGTGTGTATATATATAACATAATACCATAAAAAAATCTCATGGGATGTTAGAGAAGTAGGCTCAGGCCCTTAGGATATATTGAAAGGCTGAGTCTCATTTTCTGGACTGGTGCTGTAACACTTAGGCTATTGTGCAAAAAGTAATTTCTGTTGCTTGCCTTCCTCATCCCCAGTCTTGCTAAGCTGCTGTAAGGAATTTTGAGGACAGCTGTTAAACTGCTGTTTTTTTCTCCTCTTAGCCATCATGGGTAACAGTAGTCATGCATTTTTAAACTAGCTTTCACAGTAGTGAAAGTATGAATGGAAGGATGTTCAGAGGGATCTGCAAGATTGACCTTTTGACACAAATGCCAAAATAGTTGTCCACTGAAGATCGTTTATTTTAAAAAAAAAAAAATAAATCCTCAAATTCTCCTTTCCTTTTTGTTTCTGATTGTTTTGCTAACTCCGGAGCCTTCAGCGCTAATTCTTCAGGGGGTCTGGGTGGTTTAAACTATTTTTTTTCAATTTCAGACCTATTCCATGAGCCAGCAATGTGCCCTTGTTGCCAGGAAACCAAATGGAATCCTGGGCTGCATAGGGAAGAGTATGACCAGTAGGTTGAGGGAGGTCATTCTCCCCCTCTACTCGGCACTGGTGAGGCCACAACTGGAATACGGTGTCCAGTTTTGGGCTCCCCAGTTCAAGAGGGACAGAGAACTGCTGAAGCGAGTCCAGCGAAGGGCAACCAAGATGATTGAGGGATTGGAGCATCGCCCTTATGAGGAAAGGCTGAGAGAGCTGGGACTCTTTAGCCTGGAGAAGAGAAGGCTGAGGGGAGACCTTATTATTACTTACAAATATCTAAAGGGTGGGTTGAAGGAGGATGGAGCCAGACTCTTCTCGGTGGTTCCCAGTGACAGGACGAGGGTCAATGGGCACAAGTTGGAACATAGGAAGTTCTGTTCCAACGCACAGAAAAACTTCTTTACAGTTAGGGTGACAGAGCACTGGCACAAGGTGCCCAGGGAGGTTGTGGAGTCCCCTTCTCTGGAGACTTTGAAGACCCTCCTGGATGCAGTCCTGAGTAGTGTGCTCTAGGCAATCCTGCTTTAGCAGGGGCGTTGGACTAGATGACCTTTGGAGGTCCCTTCCAACTCTGAAAATTCTGTGATTCTGTGATTCCCATGACAGTTGTATAGTTCCTATCTTTTGCATTGCTTATACTGGTTTTGTCTGTCTTGTTTGACTGCTGATATCTTAATGGGGAAAGTCTCAGATTTCCACTGAAAGAAATATTAACGACAGAAAAAGAATGGGATATGAATTATGCACCATGCTTTATTCAGTGTTATTCTATGGTTCTCTCAGTGACCTTTTTTTATAATGCTGTTGTATTTTTATGTTTCAATAGTTTTTCATAATGTATTATTTCTTAATTTTTTTTTGAGATGGAGCTGTAACTTATGAGCTGCGGATGGTGATATCATAAAATCATATTTTGAATTATTCTTCAGGTTGAGAGAACTTTCCTTGTTCCATTCTAAGTTTGCTGTTGAGGCCATTGTTTTCCCACTGTTTTCTTTTATTTTCTTTCTTACCAAAACCACCAGCAGGATCTTGCAAGTTTGTGTATAGTTATGTGGGTTTTATCTTGACAATGGTGTTTCCTGTTTTCTGTCATAGTCCACATATCATTTGGAAATGTGGTGAATGTACCAGTGTTTGATAATGATATCCTCGGTTACATGGGTATTTTAAGAATTGGTTCACTTGTGTAATCGAACAATCTAAGAGCATGTACTGCCTGTGGGGAGAGGGCTTGTAGACCGGCAAGGTTGATGACAGATCTCTTTTGAGCACAGAGCCTTACTGAGAGACTTCTATTCCCCGGATTTCATGCAGTGCTGCAGCATTTGTTATACTCCTGAGTCTCACAGACTTAAAACAACTGGTCAGTGGGGTGGTCAGCTGTGTTTGTGTGCTGGAGACAGAGGGAAGGGAATGTGAGTTCATGATTTTGCCAATGTTGAAGTAGGTGAGAATGAGGACCATTGACTGAGTTCTGCATGTGATATTCAAGACGCAACAAAGTTAGTGTTTCTGATGGGAAATCTGGCACTATTTTGGCTTGGCCATTACTGTGTTTAAATTCTGTGTTCTTTAACACTGTTCAGTTGATATAGTGGGAGAATAAAACCACAAAGGCCTTTGTTACATTTAAATCCAGAAATGAGGGAAAATGTAAATGTCATTCCTGTTATTAAAGCTCCATGAATAGAAGAAATATCTAATACTCTTTGGAATGTTGATTCCCCCCACCATTTCAACAATTGCATCTTTTTTTTGCAAGTTAAGGCTTTATACTGTTCTAAATGCCACCAATTGAGTTGCAAAAAGCAAAGAAAAAATTTCCACTTCTATAATTATGTTCTGTTTTATAGTTATATTTATCTCTTGTACCCCAAATGAACATTTCGTTGATTTGTATGGCTTCTTACACTGTTGCATACCCTAAAGAGAGTAAAGGAATATTGTGAAACATTGATAGGAAAGCAAAATCAGTCATCTGAGTGTTCATTCAGTATAGATGGTAACAAAATTGAATGAGATTTTTTTCAATCTTGGGCAAAAATCTCAGTAGAAATGACTAATTGTATTTTAATTTGGCTAAATTGAATACTGAAGATGGTTTTCTTCTACATAAAAACAGAAATTTGCCTCACAGTTACAGACACAAGAAACCTACTGCTTGAATTAAAATTCTTCCCATTAACCTCTTCTTTGTCCCCTATCAAAATAAAAAATCTTGCAGAGTTTAGGTGTCCAGGATCTGATTTTGACTTACTTGAGTGTATGAATGTACACAATTAGAATTTAATTTAGACTCCTAGCAGAAGGAAAAATCATAGGTGTGTTGCAGCTGGGAGGCTTGATGCAAAGATGGGATGGGTTATTCAAACAAAGAGGAGCTCAGAACCAGTGGTTAAGATGAGCTATGGGTTAGGTGAGCTTGCATGCCTACTAACTTCATATCCTTGATACACTAGAGACTATTTTAGAATTACAATAACCTAATTTTAATAGATTCAGGAGGTGTATAACCTTCTGAAAAAATCAAGTTCCATATTAATTCATGAAGTCCTAATCTTCTGTCTTAAGCTGTCTTCGTGTGTAAGAAGTGGTTGATAAAGCTGAGGTTTAGGTACTGCATTGAAGCTTGCTGTACCCCTAACCTAGGTAGATCTGCACTTCTAATTCTGACTCTGCAGTGATTTGAGCAGATCATACACTCCAGTTAGGCGTTGTGGTCTGGTGCCAAGTGACCTGTAGGTTTTTCTGAATATGCGTCGGCATGTTTTTGTGCCAGATCACAAATTGAGTAATCCAGTGACTCTGTCATTCTTGTCACATTATTTGTATTTATTGTGACTGGCTTTTACGCACTGTAAACAGCACCAGTGGAGTTGACTGTGCTTTTTATATTGAAGAAGGGCTGCTATAAAAATGACTAGAAGATGATATGTGGCTAGGGAACGAATATCACTCATTCCCAGTGAAATGTAGCGAGTGGACGGACAGTGCGTCATGCTGATAATGTCCATGTAAAAGATATATCAAGGGACGAGAGCTAGAAAGATGAAGAGTATTTTGAAAGGCAGAAGAGAATGAAGCTAAGGTTGTACGTTTACTGCAAATTGCAGGAGTTAAGAAGTCTTGTTTTTCCTTCCCCCTCTTAGAACAGGCCACTGCCATGTGCATCCTGCTGTGTTCTCAGCTTATATTCCTGGTGGGAGCTAGCAGCTGGGGCTCGATTCAGTTGCTGCAATGTATGTGTTTATTACCACCTGGGATGCTGTAGGGCATCTGGCTGCTCATGCAGTAAGGTGTGAGTCTCACACAGATTACTTTTTTTAATGGCAGCTCTCTGTGGATGTCTTGGATGTACTAGGGTGTCTAAAATGATCAGTAGGTGCCTATAATTAGGTACTTGAATTAAGCTTCTAATTCCTTTTGCTTGTTTTATTTCATTGACACATTGTATTCATGTGTGTGCATTAGATTTAATTTCTTATTGTACTGCAGATTCAAAACGGCATTGTGATACCTTTCCTGTGTGTTCTATGGGTCTCCAGGACTATTCGTACCTTTTTTCCATAAGTGTCAGTGTTTAAGAAGCATTTGCAAAGAATAGTACGGGTGTTTTTTTCTTTTATTTTTAAGCTAAGAGGTTTTTGTGAGCCATTTGCTGCCCTGCACAGACAAGGATGTTGTGTCTTTAGCTGATCTCTTGGCTCAACGTCCCTTCTAGTTACTGAAGGGGAACCTGGAGAAGAGGGCTCTGGCAGGCGGCAGAGCATGTCTTCTGCACTGCTGTGTGTTCACATGACGGTAGGTGCGGTGATGGGAAGTAGCCTCTATGTTTCTCATTTGATTTCGGATCAGAATCATCTGCTGATCCCAGGACAAGCAGATTACTGTGGTTAAGCAGCAAGCATTTGTCAAACTGCAGGGAAGATCTTTGCAGATATTGTAGTCTTTGCTCTTCTTTCTTCAGTCTGTCTTCCTAGTGTCTGTTAAAGCTTAAACTGTTGCATAGTTCTTATATATTCAGAAAGTAAGGCAATGTGTGCATGAATAATTTCACTATTTTATTATCCCTATAAAAAATATTTGTACATGGCAAAGGACACATTGCTAAGTGAAGTCCCTAATTTCTCTAAATAAGTCTTGTAAGAGCAACTACTTCCTTTCCTTGCTTTTGCCTTTTGTTTCTAAAGTGATAATAATAAACATACTTTTAGAGGTACAGAAGGCGAAGACATACATGAGAAGGGAATTAAAGCATGGTTAACATCAGTAGCTGGCATTTCAAAGGAGACTACTTAAAAAGATAAACAGACTGGTAGAAAAGCCACTGTTCAGGATCTTTGCTGAAATGAAGTCAAGAGTTGAAAGGATTTTTCTTCCCTGTTTTGGCGTTAAATTAAATGTTATTGACCTTCTTTTTCAAAGATTTGTCTGGGGGCAAAGACAGGAAGGATTGTTTGTTTGTATTTAAAAAAACAAAACCACCTTTGACATAGAAGCTGATAATTTCACTGGTAAAATTCAGCCTGAAGTTTACTCTTGCCAGAAACCCCCTGGAAATACAAATGGGTGTGTTCTGCTTGAGTAATCACATGTAAATGCAGAGGTGCTAGCAGCACTTTAGTAATGACTGTAGTGTCTTTGAAGGCACTCTGAAGCTTCTGTTCAAAGACACTTCTAAGTAATTAAATCTTTTTTTTTTATTTTATTTTTTCAATTTACATGGAATATGAAATTACTTCCCTCAAGTACCAGATTTCCTTCCTTCCTTTTCTTTCTCATGAAAAGAGTAAATAAGAGTATTTTAATTAAGACACTGCTTGCTAACCTGTATAGTAAAGAAAAGTGATGAAGGAGCAGGTCCATGTGGTTCTTTGTTGTGACCCTCAGTAATGTTTTCTTAACACAGAAATGACAACTTAAAAAACCCAGGTACCTCTGAGGTGATCTTACAAGTTTGGCTTCCCCTCTGCAAATAAAGGGAGGGCAATTTGCCCACTTCGATGTGCCCTCTGGCAGTTCAGTCTGTGACCATTTATGTGGTACTCCTTGTAAGATTGGCTGCTCAGCTAGTTGTACAGGGGTTTAATCTTTTTTTTTTCTTAATTATTTTTTTGGCAGATACCGAGCATCTCTATACAGTAGTGTTCGAAGAGATCTGTGGGCGTTTTGGAAAGACCTATACCTGGGATGTGAAGTCCTTGGTCATGGGTAAAAAAGCCCTAGAAGGAGCACAGATTATTCGAGATGTTCTAGATCTTCCAATAACCAAAGAAGAGTTATTACAAGAAAGTAAAATGAAGCAGGAGAAGATATTCCCTACTGCTGAATTGATGCCAGGTATGTTTCTCTTCAATATTTATAAACTGTTTATGAAATTACTTAAATGCTAACCAAGGTAGAAGTTTTTAATCTGCCTTCCACAAAACAGTTCCTTTTACAGATTCAGTTTCATCACTCTTGTTTTGGCAAGTTTTAATCAAATCTACCTGTTAATTGCCTGTTCAAGAGATATTTTACCTGTTAGAGTACTGAAACCTTTTTCTTCTTGTTTACTTGGAGAACAGCTTTTTTTTCTATATGTTTTAAAAGAAGAAAAAGTGACTAGGTAAATGTGCATGAATTGTATTTTGTAAAACAGACATTTTTTTATAATTGCTGTTGGCATCTGTGTAACTCAGCAAGTTAGTTTTCTCTGGCTATAAGCATAGTCCGGACTTAGTTAAGCACAAATACTCTTTGCAGGCAAATACATGAGCCCATGGGTTCTTTCAGCTGGGATTCATCTCGCCTAACCTTAACAATTGAAACTTAAGCATGGCATCTGAGCCAGCTGTGTGCCAAAGGAAAGGGAAGGTTTCTCAATTCATCCTAAGACGTTTCTTTTACCAGTGATTGTGCAGGAAGCCTGAATGAGTAGCTTAAACGAGGTACCTCAAGATAAACAAGAGGATGAATCTTACCTGTGGTATGAACTCAGACTTCTATATTCCATTACATTTACATCTGGAATGCTTAGAGAAAAATCCTTAGCCACACAAGACAAGCAGTACCTAAAGCTATGATTGCTATGAACTTTTTGTACAATGTTAAAGTTCCTGGAGCAAATATCAATAATTTATGAAGAAAAAAAAAACTGAGGAGGGGGAGGAATAAAAAATAGTATTAAAAGTGAAATAATTACATATCACTATAAGAAGTCTAACTGTTATATTTTTTTCTCTTTGAATGTATGCTTGTTTATGCTGACAATCTCTACAGTGCATTAATGATGTTTTAATTTTGAGATGCTTTTTTATACCTAGTTTCATAATGTGTTAAGAGGATGAAAGTTAAAAACGTGGTATCTTAGGAATAAATAACAAGCAGCAAAAATAAAAGGTGTAATTTTTTTAGGCAGCTTAAAAACTTGAGTATTTTGTGCAGCCAATTTATTTAGTTATCTCATTGGTGTTTTTTATATGCAAGATTTTTCAAATTGCATGTTTCTCACTTATAGATCCACCTAAAACTGTAAGCCTGATCAAACTCGCCAGGAAAACAAGAAAGATGGAGGGATGTGTCTTAACTTTTCATGTCAAACTTCTGGGACTAACTTTGAAGCTATATCTTTTGCAAGACAAACAAAAAAAACAGTAGTCTGGGCTTAGAAAATGCCAGATGGACAGACTGGGTGAAATGTTAGGATGCACAGAGAAGAGTCGCTGTAACATAACAGCACAGGTAATAGATGCCATTAAGTAGATATTCTGTGCCTGCTGAAAACTGATAATGTGGCTGAGCTGGCTTGAACAGAGTTGCAGAGAGGTGATGGAACAGATCTGATGAAGGAAACATGAAGTTTTGTGCTGTTGCTGCCTTCAAAACATGAATTCTGGGCTTGCTGAAGCTGGTCTATTATAGATGAAACAAGCGAAATTCCTACTGGGACAAGCAAGTAAACATTTTTATCATTGCCAGAAATGTTCAACTGATTATCTTTTCAGTTCAACTGAATACATATGATAACTTTCTTCAGGCTATTTTCTAAAGCACAATTGATGTGAACTTACATACTTTACACTCAAGGGCCGTTGTGGGGAGCAAAGGCAGCCTTGGTCACTGGAGTAATGGGATCTGTACTTTACTTGGTAGCAGCGTATGAGACATAATCCGAATTACCATGAATTTTGAGAAAACCAGGTTGTTGTCAGCTAATAATCTAGAAAGAAGTGGCTCTAGCTGTTTCTTTAAGGGCTGACGTGTTCTTCAATCTGATAACCAGATTTTTTAATCTGATACTTTTCTTCTGTCCTTTTGTATCTTCTGAGGTTATTTATTAATGTAATCATTATGGATTTATTCTACAGCCTCTTAATATTCTTTAATTAAGAATGGACTTCATGCAGGTGTTGTATAAGATGTAAGACTGTGCTGACATTTTGAATTTGCAATGTTCTAAATGACTAAACTTTCAGATAGGGACAGGTAAATACAAGAGAGTGAAAGTTAATCATCATATTTATTAATGGTGTAAGATGACTTTGACATGCTGATTCTCTAGCCATCTTTTGGCAGTTAATAGGTAGGTGAGATTCTATTTTTCAGTCAATTTCTACAGGTTTTCCAAAAAATAAAATTCAAATTTGGTTTGGTGGAGAGCAGTGCTGAATGATGACCAATGATGTTTGAAAAAGTGACTCAAGCAAAGTGGCACTTCTTTCTGGACATACATTGAGCTATGCACATGTTTGTACCAATGACGATAACTGTTAATTCCCAAATCAAGTAATGGACAGGTATATCAGTGATGGTTAAGGATGGTGTGGAAGTTGTACAAGTATACGATTGGCAAAGCAGTTCTTTGCCTGACAGGCTATATCACAGCCATGTCACTTAATGTACAACAGCTCTGAGGCATTATTGGTTGAAGACAGAATTTTGACTATTTCAGTGTGGCTTAACTGATTGACAAGCTTCAATACACCAGGCTGTGGTCAAAATACAGATTTCATCTATGTAGAGGATATATCCATTTCTAATGTGGAATTTCCTGATAACTATTTGAGAGGTTTTCAGAGTTAGATTTATTTTTAGTTTTGAAAGAATCTTAGGGAAGGCTAGTTTTGATTCAGCGGAGAAAGGAATTAATCCAAGACAATGCTGACAAAATGACAAGGCTGCCACTTGTGCTGCTTTTCTAAATATTTCTGTCAGAGTACAGACATTGTTATCTGCAAGAGTAATACAGTAGACTTTCTGTTTCTGCAAATACAGTACTACGTTGCAGGGAAGTGGATAGTCAAAAGAATGAGGAGTGACAAGTGGAGCAGAAGAAAACCATGCATATGTATGTTTACCTATACATGTACAGGTGTGCTTTAGCTTAACATAGACCCAGAATCTAACTCCGAGTTACACAGCTGCCAACAGTTACTACAATTATGTCAGGGTTATGAAATTAATGACAGCAGTCTCTTTTTTTGGCTCATCATCATCGCAAAGCACAGATCCTTAAGGATTGTGTGGTTATGCGTACCTTTTTTTCAGGCATTTTCCATTTTTTGGTCATTTTCATGATAACTGGGATTTCTTTGTTGCAGCTCCTGTTCAGCCAGTGTAGAATGTGATGTGCAAACTATTTTCCAGTTCAGGGACAGTTGACTGTCTCTTGCAGACATGAGGAAGTAATTTCATAGCTCAGTTTTAGTACCAAATGAAGCCAGTCAGAAGTCACAAAAAGAGAAGAAAGAAAAGCAGTTCAAGTTCTAATGTCAGCTTACTCTAAAGTAATTTTTTTTTTTCTTCAACAGTTCCACTCAACCAGCACTCTAGTGTGCTTATTGTTTTCTTGATTCATCTTGTGCTCTTAGCAGTTAAACAGACTTCCTACCATGTTACCTTTTCTTTTCCTTGCTATTATTGTTTTAATGGTAGGAAACTCCAGTGAGTCCATGCTGGGCTCAGTGAGCCTGTAACCCCTAGAGATCAGTCAGTTAGCTGCAGACTTGGGATGATGCTGTCTTTTTGGCTGATTTCACATATTTGGCCTTTGCATTAAGTCCTAAAGGATTGCAATCCAAAAATGCTTTTACCAGGAAGTCAGCAACACAGTTGACAGAGGTTCTGAATTGTGTAAAATTTAGTACTTATACTTCTTCCATGACCTTGCATGTGTCAGTATGTCCAGATAAAAATGAAATTATCGATTTAGTGAAGAGGGAGTCTGCCACCAGAAGGATCTCGTACTTTTTAGAGAGCAATAAGATGAGAAGGTAGAATTCTTTATTAATAGTCAATTACCTTGCAACAATTAAAACAATGTGTATTGTTGACATTCCTTTCACAGCAATTACTAGAAAGAAAATTAACTCTTTCCTAGCTGAAACTTTCCCGGCTGAAACCAGGACACCTTCCAAATTGGGAAGTAGGTTATTAGTTTCCACCTCCACTTTTGTAGCTCAGTAAAAGGACAGAATACCATTGCAGATAGCATTTTTAATATCTCCTAACAAAAAAGAAAGAGGTGGATCTCAGAGCTACATTTCCGTAGTCTCATCAGATTCATGGCAATTACACCAAGTGGCGGATAGCCCCACCTTTGTCACACTGTCACCTTCACAGCAACAATGCTGACTTCACTTCAGGCTTGAGAGAAAGTGTAGATAATGATTAGCACTGTGCTGATGGGCTTGCAACTGTTGTAGCACACCAAACTACATAAAAAATATTTTTTAATCAGTTTGTGACTTAAGTGAACAGCCAGCTGCTTCTCGTTCTATGTGAGATTGTTGTGTTTTTTTCTTTGCCCTTCCATTCCACTCTCATGAGACCCCACCTTTTAGTTCAGAGGCTGCTGAGGCTTTTACCGTAGAATCACTGCTGTGAACTTAAAGAATTATCATCCAATTGGCTAGAAATCTAATCAACTTGACAAAGCTTTGAGTGGTCATGTTAGCTTTTCTTTGATTAAAGAGAGTGATGAAATCTTGAAGAACTTTAAGTTTGGTCTGATACCACATTCACTGTAGGAACTGTAAATGATTTTGAAAAGGAGGAGCTGTCCTTTCATATAGAGGCTGTATTTATCCTTAAGTTTTCTGTTTGTGCACAACTGGACATAAATCATACAAGACATGCATAAGGTATGTATGCAGTTAATTTAAACAATGCATGAAGCACTTTGGTTTCCTTTAGTCTTTTTCTCAGTGGTAAATCTTTTCTTCCAAAAACACACTGAAGGCTCTCAGACGGGTTGTTTTGTGTAACACTACAGCAAAATGAAGTGGACTTGAATATGGGTCTCTAAAGAGCCTTGATTTTGGTGCCCCAGAGGTCAGGTGTTCTCTGTTCTCATGCTGTTAGAGTGAGTAGAAACCTAACTGTATCTACACGGTGGTGAATGAGGAGCAACACTGTGACAGATGTATACGAAGATCTTCATAGAGGGAGTGCTGAAAGGCTGCAAAAAGAGTGTGAAGTTGTATTTGTGTTCATAATTTGTGGGCAAGCTATGTGAAGAAAGCACTTGGTGATCAGTATAGTTCTTCCAAGAAAAATTTCAGTGTACAGGGCAAAAGAGAAAATAAAAATTCCCTTTGTTTTCCATAAATTTGAATTAGCTCTCAGGAGTTACGTCTTTTTAATTCTCACTTCATAATGAAGAATGACATTTGATTATAAAATGTGATAACTGAAAAAAAAATCATGTCGAAAACAATGTTATAATAGCATATAAGTAATTAGATAGGGACTATCATTAGATCATTTTAGCGTAGCATTATTTGGTTTCCTGAACTGTTGCTGTACGTGGTCGTATTAGTCAATGAAAAGGAAAATGCAAGTTAGCCCAAGGGTTTTGTTGTTTGCTATAAATCTTAATTTTAGTTTGTCAGTTGATCCAATATATTAGTCACTGTGGTTCCAGCTGAATCTAAAGAGAACAAACACCACATTTGGAGTGCAATAGAGGAATACTACTTCCTTAAAAAAAAAAAATATATATATATATAAAAAATACACATTTTTTCCTGCAACTTTCAGAACAAAAGTGATGATCTCTTCCTTTAAAATGTGTCTGTGGTCTCAGAAAAAATGACTCCTTTCTGTTGGTTTAGTTTGTTTTCTTTTTCTTTTCACAAAGTTGTTAACTTCATTGACATTTGTGATTAATCAGGTTTTAGAGATGCTGACATTTAAAGTTGATCCTTCTTTTCAGCTTCTGTAACTAAACTCAGCTTACAATGCTTTTCACCTATTTTTCTTTCCAGTACTTACCAGTATTTAACTATTACATTTGGAATATAGTAAGCTTCTGTCTCTCTTCTAAAACAATATTTAAAGAGGAAAGAAACAGTATTTACCTTTTTGAGTATTTGAAATGAAAGAGTACATTTGGAAATAAAGCATAGCAATGTGGGATATTTATTCCTAACTTTTTTGATGATTACTTGAAGAATTTATGTTGTACTGCCTAAGATTGTTTTTGCATGTGTACCACATTAAGAGCATACCCTTATGCTGGAAAAACAGAGATCCTTATTTCCTTTGATCTTTCTTTATTTTTTGTTTTTAATCAAAGATACTAAAAGGAAAAAGAAAAAAAAAAGAAAAAGAAAAAAAACAACAACCCCAGCTTGCTGCATGTGGCTAAGCTTTCAGTAGGAGGGGTGGAGGATGGTCCCAGGAAGCCCAGCAGATAGATCTGCCTGTGATGAATGGGCCTCTAACCCTTCCATGGTAGCTACAAGTAAGCTAGAACTAGAAGTTAGTGAGTTCACAGGACTCACCATACTTGTTCATGTCCATTGAGTTTTTAATTGGTTGTTTTTGATGTAACTGAAGTCTTCATTTGATTGAAAAAAATCTGTGTAGCTATAGGGTGTATAATAACAAAGTATATGCCAGGGCAAGTTTCTTACAGATCTTTAAAGCAGTTCCCCACTTCCCCTTCTGTTGATGTTTTCTGTAAAAAGAAGCACAGGAAAGATACTCAGAAAGGTATTATCTCCCTAATGAAGAATTATATGCTGAATTAGTACAATAATTGTGTTAGTAATTTGATGTGGTGGCAAAGTGTCTAGAGCTATACTGGTGGTAATTGAGGCAAACAAAAGGATCTTGTTGATCTATAGCTTTTACAAAGAAATAACAAACTTGGAATTAAAATACTGTCTGGAGCTTGTTATGCTAGCTATTCTTCCATATGCAATTTAATTTTTTTCCACCCATCTGATTTTCCCCTTGTATTTTTTTTTTCTAATTTATCTTGCTATGTTTATATATATGCAAATAATCGTTTTTAAATAGCATATTTTTATTAAAGTGTGTTTTCTGAATAATTCAAATCTTTGCTCCCTGGAGGTATTAGGGACAGCTGCATTTTAGCTCCCTTGTAGTAAGGGAAGACAAAAAGGAAAAGTAAACACACGCACAGATCTACACACTGAAATCATGACATGCTCGGAGAATATAAGAGAGAACCCTGGAAAAATATCCTTTCTGCAACAGTACTTTTCTGTTACTGGCTACCTCCAACAGTAATGTAGAATAGACATACCCTGTGACAGATGAACTGAAGTTGTGATACAGTGGGACTGTAGAAAATTAGCTATTTGAAAAGAGCACAACTTTAGAGAAAACTAATTATGTCATAGCAAGGGCATAGGCGATAGGAAAAGTCTTCTTACTTATGTAATCGTTAGACTTCTTTATGTTACTATATACGTGGTATGCTAGCCTAGCTAAACGTTGCAGATTATTTAGAATAAATTCCTTTGAATGAATGCATTTTATTTTTTTAAGAGAGGCATTTAGTCTACCGATCAGGTCAAAGGAGGTGATTCTGTCCCTCTACTCCACTCTTGTGAGACCCCACCTGGAGTACTGCATCCAGGCCTGGAGTCCCCAACATAAGAAAGACATGGACCTGCTGGAGCGTGTCGACAGGAGGGCCACAAGGATGATCAGAGGGCTGGAGCACCTCTCCTATGAGGAGAGGCTGAGACACCTGGGGCTGTTCAGCCTGGAGAAGAGAAGGCTCCAGGGAGATCTTATTGCTGCCTTCCAGTACCTAAAGGGGGCCTGCAGGAGAGCTGGGGAAGGCCTTTTTACTAGGGCTTGAGTGATAGGATGAGGGGGAATGGCTATAAACTGGGAGAAGGCAGGTTTAGAGTAAACATTAGGAAGAAGTTTTTCACTTTAAGGGCGGTGAGGCAGTGGAGCAGGTTGCCCAGAGGGGTTGTTGAGGCCCCATCCCTGGGGGTGTTCAAGGCCAGGCTGGATGTGGCCTTGGGCAACTTGGTCGAGGGGGAGGTGTCCCTGCCCATGGCAGGGGGGGTGGAACTCGATGGTCTTCAAGGGTCTTTCCAACCTAAACCATTCTATGGTTCTATGGTCTAAGAGTACTAAGATATCTTAGTACTTCTGTTAATTCAATATGGACGTTCTTCACATGTTTCAGAATGAAGTTATAATCTGTATCTGGAATAAAAAGTTAACTTGTATTTAGCATCATATTTCAGTGAGAGGACAGAGTAGCATCATTTGGGAAAAAGTGCACTTGCTTATTATTAATATAGCCATTTAAGGGAGCATAGGAAGGCTTTTAAATGGGTGATGCGTTGACATTAGAGGAGGAATAACTCTGTTGTTATTTCTGTCCAGCTGGAATCTAACTTCGCAGAAGTACATGTATTAAAAGGCTGGATCTGGAAATGTGAGTTATTAATTGGTTGATTTGATTATGGAGAATAGAGCAGAAATCTGTGGAGAGCCACATCTACGGGTTGTATTTTCAGATAGATGGGCCATCTAATGCACCTATTTACTAATCTGCACGCTTTATTAGCAGTAGTAATTATAACTTCTCAAAGTTGGCATATGACTATACTTAGGAAAAATGTATTGCAGATAAGATTGTTGTTAATAGAATTGTGAAAATGGAGAAATGGAGCAGAAAGGCTGGATCACATGGGAAATGCAAATTGGAGATGCTGGGGTGGCAAAGGAAAGAATTAAATGTGTATGAGGAGTAGGAATGTTTTGAGAGAGCAGGGACCAGACGTAAGTATGACAGTGAATCAAGAGGAAGAGAATAAGATTACATTAGTATAGCCAGACATGAAAAGTAGGGTAGGAATTCATGCAGTTGGAAGATGAAAGCAAAGAATTGTTCTCAAGTTGGTTCAAAGAGCCAGAAGTCAACTGGAGGCTTATCTACCTGAAACTAATATCCTTTGTCCCGCACAGTTTAGATTCACGCCGAGAAGCAGAGCTGAAATGATTTTACAGATACGGAGGGATTTTATCTTGTGAATTGGTAAAGATTGGACCTCCACTCTGTTCTCCATTAGGCACTGCTAATTGTTTTGTCTGAGAGGGGCATCCAGCATGTAGGATGCTGCAGCAAAGGAGCATTGAAACCTCTTCAAAGGAAACTCAAAACGTACACTGAATAATGCAGTATGTTTCCCTCTTACACAGACTGCTGTGTTTTCACTGTTCCCTGCATTAACCTTCCCTAGAAGACTGGATCAGATTGAAGTTTCTACCCATTAGGCTTGAGGTGTTCATTACTCTGGGTTCACAGCATCAATAGATAAAGCTCTGGTATTAACAACTGTGACTGACAGCTCCCCTCCTCTGCCCAGTGTTACTTGCTTCAGTAATTGCAAAAGAGAGAAACTGAGCTCTCTTAGGGGCTGGTTTAAGCCAGTTGGATACATGCTTCAGAAATTAAAACTATACTGTTCAGTGAGAAGAGTATATTTCTTTGACTTTGATTTTTTTTTTAATTATTATTTTATTTTCAGGAGCATAACTGTGTAAAAAAGAAAATGTTCCCTGTGTGCTTTTATCTCACTTACAGAGAGTTGGAAATAATAAACATACATAATGTTGGAGACATTACTTAATAAGCTTCTGGTGGATGTACTTCGCAATGATGTTGAAGCCATTTTTGGCATATTTTGAGAAAAGCATCGTTTGATGACAGAATAAGTATATAACTTGAGGAATGTTCCATGATTTTTGTGTGGAGAAGGAATGTTTCAGACATCGCAAGAATTTTCTTCCATGCTAACTGGTTGAAATAGGTTGTTATATTCAGTAAGACAACATTGTTGAAGTATTGCTAAATACATTGTAAGTAGGTATAGATATTAATACATATACCTACATATATGCGTATATATATATAAAATAAAATTTATACATTTTTCTTGCAGGGGTTGATAAGCTGATACGTCATTTACACAAACACAACATACCCATAGCTGTTGCCACCAGCTCAGCTGAAGTGACATTTCAGATGAAAACAGCCAGACACAAAGACTTCTTTGGTCTTTTTCATCATATTGTGTTGGGAGATGACCCCGAGGTGAAGTGTGGCAAGCCACAGCCTGATGCATTTCTAGTCTGTGCAAAGAGATTTCAACCTCCTGCACCTCCAGAGAAGGTAAGAAAGGGAGGGAACAAATTAAATGAAAAGTTAGGAATATTCTGTTTGGGCTATATTTGGATATTTATTTTTTTTTAACATGATATGTACTTAGATTAAGATTTAATATGAACATTAAAAAAATCAACAACCTCTGTTTTCAAAGAGGTTTATGCTGTTGAAGCAAGAGATTGTTGGAAAGCATAATTTCCCCCTACTGTGTGTAATATTTGTAATGCAGATTGCTCTGATTTACTACATGGTACTGTAAAGGAATAGGAAAATGTAATGATTTTCCGCTCTCTGCATAAATCTGCAATCTTAACTTCAGTACTCAAAGTTTTGAAACAGTTATTTAAACATAGATCAGTTTATTTTTCATACATTCATGGCTGATTTACCTCTTAAGTGTCTAAACATTAAAGATACTTCTCTCTAAAGAGGGCATATATTTTTCCTAAGCCATCTCTTTCCTCCTGCATTCTAAATCTCTGAGATCATAATTCTTGTTTTCTGATTTAAAACCGATCAGTTTGACCAATCTTTTTCAAATAATAGAGGTGTTTAGTTTTTCTCTTATATATAACTTTCCCAACCTGATTCTGAAATAGAAATCTGTAGGGAGAATATTTGAAAGATAGATTGAGACTTAGTTAAAATAATGTCTTTGCTTTTATTTTAAATTAGATTGCCTTTTTCCATAAAATATGTTTCTCATTTCTTGTCTATCCTGAGTGGAACTTAAGTTC
This sequence comes from Charadrius vociferus, assembly GCF_000708025.1. Classification (NCBI taxonomy): domain Eukaryota; kingdom Metazoa; phylum Chordata; class Aves; order Charadriiformes; family Charadriidae; genus Charadrius; species Charadrius vociferus. The sequence continues at coordinate 4,070,027 of NW_009649320.1, read as the reverse complement.
TGAAGTTTTGGAGTTTTATTACTGCAGAAAAATGCATTACATACTGATATTTAAGGAATAACTTTAGGTGGATTAGACTGTGATGACTGTTTTCTCAGCAGGATTATTGAGGGAAAAAGGGTTACACAAATACATACGGAATGAGTAGCTAAGATTCTTCAGCCTTTCATACTTCAAGTTCTCATCCACAGTATTTGCGTTGCCTGGGAATACAAAGTGAAATAAGTTTGATGCAATGTGGCATACTATAAACAGTGTTAAGCAAACTGGTTTTGGGTTTTGGTGGGGTTTTTTGTTGTATTTTTTTTTCCCTGTTGCAAGTTTTGTTGACATTCTGTGTATGTGCATCAACTTCATTTGGAAACTTAGATGTTCAGAAAAGATACACCAAATGTACATGATACATGTACATGTACATCAAAAAAAAATGTGGCCAGCAGGTCAAAGGAGGTGGTTCTGCCCCTCTACTCCACTATCGTGAGACCGCACCTGGAGTACCGCATCCAGCTCTGGAGTCCCCAACATAAGGACATGGACCTGCTGGAGTGTGTCCAGAGGAGAGCCACGTGGATGATCCAAGGGCTGGAGCACCTCTCCTATGAGGAGAGGCTGAGAGAGTTGGCGCTGTTCAGCCTGGAGAAGAGAAGGCTCCAGGGAGATCTTATTGCTGCCTTCCAGTACCTAACAGGGGCCTACAGGAGAGCTGGGCAAGGACTTTTTACTAGGGCATGTAGTGATAGGACCAGGGGGAATGGCTATAAACTGGAAGAGGGCAGGTTTAGAGTAAACATTAGGAAGAAGTTTTTTACTTTAAGGGTGGTGAGGCACTGGAACAAGTTGCCCAGACAGGTTGTTGAGGCCCCATCGCTGGGGGTGTTCAAGGCCAGGCTGGATGTGGCCTTGCGCAGCCTGTTCTAGTGGGAGGTGTCCCTGTCTATGGCAGGGGGGTTAGAACTCAATGATCTTCAAGGTCCTTTCCAACCTAAACCATTCTATGATTCTGTCATCATGTTCATGCAGATGGCTGTTGTATCAACATGTTTGGTACTTGTGTGACTAGACCTTGTATTTATGATACGTTCCAAATGTTGAAGAATCTGAGCAACAAGGCTGTAAATCTCTCCTTGGAGTCAAGTAGCTATGAATTTTCAACATGTTAATATTCAATTGGGAGCAAATATTGGGAAGCAGCCCAAAGTTTTGGAGAGGGTAAGAGAGGAGTTGAAAAAAAAGCTTAAATCACAGCTTAATGTTGCTTTCATATCAAATTATTCTTCCTTGCTTAACTATGTGTCTAGGGAACAAAAAATCAGGGTGTGTTTCTGTAACGTTGTGTGGTGGGTTTTTGGTGAAACAGAATGAGGTGTGTAATGCATGCTTTTCAGTTGGATGGAGGTGTGGCTGTAAGCTGTTCCATAATTCTGAAAGTAAAAGAGCAGAAAGTATTGAGTATTTATATAAAACTAGGTCATAACTGGTGTTGTATCTGAAGGAGAGGTAAGGAAACTGAATGTCAGCTGTGTTAATGACAAATTAAATTATTATTTCATGTGAGAAGCCTAATAGTAATATCCAGAGAGACAGCTTTCCCAAAGCTCTGAGTTTATTTGGCTCTATTTCAGAAAAGTCACAAGGTGATAAAAATTAAAATAGACAAAAACATAAGAAAAAAACCAACAAAAAAAAACCAGCAGTGATGCTGTGTTGTAGATATCTTTATTTATTCAGCAGTAAGTAGCCTCAGCTGCGGTAACAATGAAAACAATATTTGAAGATAATAGGAGCATCTGGATTACACTTAATAATTTTAAACGTTAAAGGTATGTTAGAGAAACAAAACTTCAGAATGTTCATGGTGGTTTTGTATAGTTATTTTCTTTAACCTTTCTTTGAAAAAGAGCATAAATGTTTGAGCCCATGCTTTTCCTTTACATGAAGTTTAACAGCATTCAGAAGTCCCTTAGTGCAGATAATTCAGCTGAATTTTTTTTTTTTAAATCTACAAAAGTCACAAATGTCAAAGTGTGGGAATTCAGCACAAGCACAGAACTGCCAGGAAGAAAAAAAATCAAAAGAGTAGAATCATCTAGGTTGGAAGGGACCTTTAAGATCATCAAGTCCAACCATCAACCCCACACTGCCAAAACCACCACTAAACCGTGTCCCTGAGCACCACATCTACCCATCGTTTGAATACCTCCGGGGAAGGCGATTCCACTATTACCCTGGGCAGCCTGTTCTAATGTTTAATAACGCTTTCGTTGAAGGAATTTTTCATAATACCCAATCTAAACCTCCACTGACGAAACTTGAGGCTATTTCCTCTTGTCCTATTGCTTGTTACTTGGGAGAAGAGACCGACCCTCACTCTCTGCAACGTCCTTTCAGGTAGTTGTAGAGAGCGATAAAGTCTCCCCTCAGCCTCCTTTTATCCAGGCTAAACAACCCCAGTTCCCTCAACTGCTCTTCATCAGACTTGTGCTCTGGACACCTTGCCAGCTTCATTGCCCTTTTCTGGACACACTGCAGAATCTCTATGTCCTTCTTGTACTGAGGGGCCCAAAACTGAAGACAGTACTTGAGGGGGAGCCTCACCAGTGCTGAGTACAGGGGGACAATCACTTCCCTAGTCCTGCTCACCACACTATTTCTGATAGAAGACAGTATGCTATTGGTCTTCTTGGCCACCTGGGCACACTGCTGGCTCATATGCAGGTGGCTGTCAACCAACACCCCCAGGTCCTCTTCTGCCAGGCAGCTTTCCAGCCATTCTTCCCCAAGCCTGTAGCGCTGCATGGGGTTGTTGTGATGCAAGTGCAGGACCCGGCACTTGGCCTTGTTGAACCTGATACCACTGGCTTTGGTCCATCAATCCAGCCTGTCCAGATCCCTCTGTAGAGCCTTCCTGCCTTCAAGCATATCAACATTCCGCTCAACTTAGTGTCATCTGCAAACTTACTGAGGGTGCACTTGATGCCCTCGTCCGGGTCATTGATAAAGATATTAAATAGAACCGGCCCCAATACTGAGCCCTGGGGAACACCAGTTGTGACCAGGCACCAACTGGATTTAACTCCATTCAGCACCACTCTTTGGGCCCGGCCTTCCAGCCAGATTTTTACCCAGCGAAGAGTACACCTGTCCAAGCCATGAGCAGCCAGTTTCTCTAGGAGGATGCTGTGGGAAATAGTGTCAAAGGCTTTACTAAAATCTAGGTAGATGACATCCACAGCCTTTCCCTCATCCACTGAGTGGGTCACCTTGTTGTAGAAGGAGGTCAGGTTTGTCAAGCAGGACCTGCCTTTCATAAGCCCATGCTGACTGGGCCTGATCACCTGGTTGTCCTACATGTGCTGGTTAATGTCACTCAGGATGATCTGTTCCATAAATTTCCCAGGCACTGAGGTCAGACTGACAGGCCTGTAGTTCCCCAGATCCTCCTTCCAGCCCTTCTTGTAGATGGGCATCACATTTGCTAACCTCCAGTCAACTAGGACTTCGTGGTTAGCCAGGTCTCCCACTCTGGAGACATTCAAAACTTGCCTGGATGCTGTCCTGTACAACCTGTTGTAGGTGACCCTGCTCTGGCGGGGGGGGTTGGACTAGATGATCTCCAGAGGTCCCTTCCAACCCTGACCATTCTGTGATTCTGTGAGTGCTGATAAATGACTGAAAGTGTCTTGGTGAGTACTTCTGCTAGCTCCCTCAGTATTTTCGGGTGGATCCCACCTGGCCCCATAGACTAGTATGTCTCTAAGTGCTGTAGCAGGTCCCTCACCATTTTCCCATGGATTATGGGGACTTCGTTCTGCTCCCCACTCCTGTCTACTGTCTCGGGGGGCTGGGTACTCAGGGAACAACTGGTCCTACTACTAAAGACTGAGGCGTAGAAGGCATTAAGTACCTCAGCCTTTTCCTCATCCTTTGTCACTCTATTTCCACCTTCATCTAATAAAGGATGATCTTCTTTTCAGTCCTTCTTTTATTGCTGATGTATTTATAGAAACTTTTTTTGTTGTCCTTAACATCAGAAGCCAGATTACGTTCTAGTTGGGCTTTGGCCCTTCTAATTTCCTCCCTACATAGCCTCACAACATCTTTGTAGTCCTCATGAGTGGCCTGCCCTTTGTTCCAAAGGCCATAAATTCTCCTCCCTGGGAGGACCCTGGGAACTACAGGCTGCTCAACCTCACCTCAATCCCTGGAAAGGTGATGAACCAACTAATCCTGAAAATGATTTCCAGGCACAATAAGGACAAGCAAATCATCAGGAGTAGTCAGCACGGCTTCACGAAAGGGAATGCTTGCTTGACCAATTTGAATAAATTTCTACAATGAAACGACTGGCCTGGCAGATGAGGAGAGAGCAGCAGCTGTTGTCTACCAGGACTAGAGTAAGGCCTTTGACATTCTGTCCCATAAGATCCTCATAGAGAAGCTGTTGGTGTATGGGCCAGATGAGCAGCAAGGTGGCTTGAAAACTGTCTGAACCACTGAGCCCAGAGGGTGGTGATCACCAGTGCAAAGTCTGGTTGGATGCCAGTGACTAGTGGTGTGGCCCAGGAGTCAGAACTGGGTCCAGTACTGTTTAATATCTTCATTAATGACCTGATTAATGGGGCGGTTTGCTGATGAAGAGAAGAGAATGTTCAGGGGGATCTTACTGATGTATATAAATACCTGGGGGGAAAGTATAAAGAAGACAGAGACAGAGTCTCTTCAGTGGTGCCTAGTGACAGAACCAGAGAACATGGGCACAAACAAACATAGGAGGTTCTTTCTGAGCACAGGGAAACACTTTTTTACTGTGAGGGTGACCAAGCACTGGCAGAGGTTGCCCAGGGAGGTGGTGGAGTCTCCCATGTTGGAGATGTTCAAAAGACATCTGGACATGGTGCTGGGCAACAGGCTGTAAGTGGCCCTAGTTGAGCAGGGGGGTTGGACCAGATGAGCTCCAGAGGTCCTTTCCAACCTCAGTCATACAGTGATTTAGTGATACGTTTCTCAGATTTGATCTGGGAAAAAAATAAGAAGACAAAAGTGTTTTTGCTAAACAGTATTTTTCTGTTCCATTTTGACTTAAAGGTCTCAAATTATTTAAAATCATTATTTTGGAATTTATAAATATCGGAATATTAATTTTTGTTTTAAAAGAGTTCATAAAAACCTTGTTTTTGTGTTTCTGTGTGTATTTGCATATAAGATAGGTATCAACTATAACTTTTCAGTGTTATCTTGAAGCAAGTTTGTTTCATAGTAACAGAAATGTTATGCTACTAAATTTATTTCAAATATGACTCTCACTGTTTCAGACCTTCCCATGCAAACATTTATACATACTTCCAATATACTTATTTAATTAAAAACACATGAATTAATTATTTACCTACTATAGAATGTGGCAGGTCAAGGCCTTTCTTTCCAGTATTTTGGTCATTTTGCCTGAAGCTTTTCTGTAAAATAAAGGACCTTAGTAGTAGTGTAATTTAAAAACAAATAAATACAATTTATATCCATTGTTTAAAAAGAGGAAAAGGTTGTAATAATACAAATGATCGTAACTCTTTGTGAATAGTCAATCTGTTCTATTTAGGAAGTTCCAAGTGATGTAAAACATCACCTTAATTTAAAACACTATTTCTTTGCCGTTTCTTCCATTTCTAATTAATTAATTGATCCCATAGTTACAAATAATCTCTGTACCAAATCTAGTGAGAGCTCATTAAAATTTTTCATACTGATTAAATGGCATTAGGATTTATGAGTCTCAGTGGACTTTTTATGTCACAGAAAAGAAGTTCAAAGAGAAATTTTCTGAGACTTTTTTGATACAAAAGATGTAGTGAAAGAGTAACAGAGATTCATAATATTATGACCATTTTGTAGTTTTAGTCTATATTGTACAAGGAAAACCGGGTGAAGAAGGCTGATATAGCACTTAATGTGACCATCATTATTGTGAACTTATGTAAAAAGGATGCCGAAATCTATTTTTTATTTCTTATCTCCTCTCATTTTTTTTCCTTTTTCTACCTCCCCCCGCTGCCTTCAATTTCACCACTATTAGCATATGCATGTAGTGTATGTATTTTACTTATATGGTTTTCAGATAAGCAGTTATTTTATTCGTGATGTTTCTGTTACTCCTTATGTATACCTGGAGGTTGAATTTATTAGGAGTACTTTAAATAAGGTACAGGAATTACAAAGGCATGAACAGCCATTCTAGGTGGTGTACTGAGCTGTAAATTGGAATCCCTGCTGTTGAAATCATGTGTTTTAGTCATCATAGATACGCCTCTTTTCCATTTTATAAATAAATTGACTTGCAGTCTTTACTGAATGTTTACAATTCACAAATCAGGCATTTTATTTTAGAAATAACAAAAGCATTAAATGTAAAAACACATAGACATTTTTCAACTTAGTTCAAACCTACATCAATGACTGTCTCTTCAACCTTGGCTCTAGTCTGTCCTTTGGATAGGCTTACCTTCCCAATTTTTCCTCAGCTGAGAAGCCCTTCTAAACAGCTGTTCATGGTATAAACCATTCTGATTTACCCATGCTTTGCTTCTTATCTCCTTGGACTCACAATTTTTACCAGTTATTTTAGCATATTGCTAGGTATTTGCTTCTCCTGGTGGTATAGCCTGCAATCGTAATGGTCACGGTACACCTGACTTTTAAAGCGTTAGCTGCAGTCAGTGGGACAGAGGAAGAAGAGTGTGTAGCAGATCACTGTTGTTCACACACGTTGTGGTCTGTACAGAAGCAGATACAGCACGTGCCAGCGGCTGCGTACCGTCTGAAGAGGGATCAGTGTTACAGAATCACAGAATGATCAGGGTTGGAAGGGACCTCTGGAGATCATCTAGTCCAACCCCCCTGCCAGAGCAGGGTCACCTACAACAGGTTGCACAGGATGGCGTCCAGGCAGGTTTTGAATGTCTCCAGAGTGGGAGACGGCACAGCCTCTCTGGGCAGCCTGTTCCAGTGCTCCACTACCCTCAACGTAAAGTAGTTCCTCCTCATGTTAAGATGGAACTTCCTATGTTCAAGCTTGTACCCATTACCTTTTGTGTTGCTCCACAACTCTTCACAGCCGCTGGTGTGTTTGGAGGTATAAGGCAGAATTTGGGCTTTCTTTTCAGAAGCCACTTGACTTCCTTGTTTGTATGGATGGATGTAATTACAGTTCATTAAGTAATTCAAATTATGCAGTTGAATGGTTAAAGCCAATAAGGAACTTCCTGTCTCATCTGATTTATTGGTGCCAGCTCCTGTGTAGCCAGGTGGTTAGTACACTGACTGAAAGTCTGGGATGTTTGAGTGTTTCTGGTGCGTGTGGTTTCTTGTTGGGATTTTTGGGGATAATTTCCTCTCTGCATGCACAGGGTGCTCCTTTGGCGTCCCTTATCTTCAAGATTGTGTTCCCTCAGTGTTCCCATTAGGCTCTCATCCTGTGCTGTGCGGCGGCCAGCTTCCAAACAGAGCAAAGAAGACTCCCTTGTCAGAAGTGTGTTGTGTGGTGGAGATGGTGCTCCCTGGGAGGTGGTGGGACTGCTGAGCAACTGGTTCAATGCCATGAGAGCTTGAAACCACTGCTCCTGCGTACAGATAGCGTGCTTAAGTTTGCAACATAAACAGAGTTCACCTTGATGAATTTAGATTACATATGGCAGATTTTACTGTTACTGTACATGGGGTGATTGGGAGGTGAATGAAGTATGTCGCATCGTTCGTGTGTACCCAGATTCGTTTGGTTGTTCTTTGCAGACATACCCTTAAGTGCTGAGAGTGGATAGCAAGTGAAATCTGAAAGGGTCTGCCTTCTTTCTAACCAAGATGAGATGCCAGGTTCAGTAGGAACCTCCCTTTCTGACTTTACAGTTTTTTGAGAAAAGTGTTTTTTGCTTTCATGTCTGCATACAAAATCTTCCAATCTCAGCAGTTTGTGTCTGTTTCTCAGGAGCTAAACATCACTTGCAGTTAATCTTTTGTAAAGCATCATTGGAAAAGTAGTCCCAGCATATTCCTAAAATATCGAGAAAAATTTGCTCCATAGAAAACACAACAGCAATCTGGGACTTCTCTTTTCTTTTTAAAGCTGATCGTAAGAGAAGGTTGTCCTTATCTTGTCCACTGTGTGGAATACTTCCTCAAGAAATTGGGGTAAACAGCTTTTTGAGCACTCTTCGACCTGAGGAGTTCAGTCTTCCAGTTTCTGGGTTTCCTTGGGGATTGTCCTAGTTGCCACACAGTACACCAGCTGTTTGCTCAGGAAGGTTCTTGACTATAACTTTTTCCTTAGTTCATAAAGCCTTACTTTTCTTGCTCTGCAGTGTGACTGAAGACTTATTTCTAGATGGCAAGTTGTGATTTGAGTATTTAGTATGTGTTGCTGGCCTAGCTCTTGAATTCCTGCTACTGTGGGGAACCACAAAATGATAACCAGCATAACTTTTTTTTTTACCTTTCCCCTCCACCCTGACTGGAGAAGCTATTGATTTCAGACAGACACAAGAGAAATTTAAAGGAATAAGTTATTGATAAATTATACCTTTAAATTTCCTATTAGGCAATTTAAAGTAAGTAGTTATTGAACAATGTAGAGTTTTATGTGTCAAGGCCTCCATCTTGAAATACTGCTAGAACTTTACAGCTTGGGATACAAAGATCTCAGCACTGTAGTGGAATGTACTTTTTCTGTGATATGCTGCTGAACAGTCTGTTTGCTGAATCCTGCACCTTCCTCAGCTTCTAAATTGTCTAAGCGTGTAGCCCTTACTGGTGTCTCCCAGGCTGGATGATGAAGTCTGTGATTATGAAACTCAACTTCCAGGTTAAGTGTAATGGACGTGGCTATAAATAGAAGAATGTGAGATATTTCACCACATCTAACAATCCAGGACTTCTGAAGATCTGCTATACACATGCACCTTTTTCCTAAATCCGTAATAGGCCACTATTTTGTATTTACAAGACAATGAAAAGGAGGAGACAGTTATAAAATTGTTTGTATTGTTTTGTTTTCAGTTATCATGCTCTCAGTTCACATGGTTGATTTTCTTCCTCCCTCTTCTCCTGAGGCATGTGTGTCTGTGTGTGCACACCCCACCCCCGCTTATGCTGGCAGTCTTTATTATATATTTGTGGAAGAAAAATGAGATGTTGCATGGCTTGAAAGTAATTTAGCTCTTAAGTGTTCCAGACATTGCCCTTGTTACTGCAGTGCATGTTTATTTATGGATGTATTTGTCTTATGGAGATGAAAAAAGTCATTGAAATGCCATGCAAAAAATAACCTGGTCAAGGTTTGCTTTCACTTAATGTATCTGATTGGAAGAGGAAAGAAGGATTATAATTTGTTCTTAGTCTTTGGGGTACCCTACTTGGGGAATGGGGAGGCAGGAATATATTCTTTTTTCCTTGCATTTGTCTTGATAATGTATCAAGTAGCTGCTAAGGGACTTGATGAAATGTGATGCAGAATAATAAATTATGTTCTGCAGCTTTCTTTGCTTCTACGTGAGGTGAGTGTGTAAGCACGAAGAGACTGGTACACCTCCAAATTCTAAAAGCATTATATTCAGATTAGCAGGTCACTGGAGATGCGTTGCTAATTGTTTTAGGGAACTCATTATGGGTATTATCACATATTAATTATGCATGGTAAGTAGTAAAAAAGAGGGGGGGAAATCCTTCTTTTATGATAAATTGCTCACTGAGTTATCTTTTCTTTCTTTCAAGACCTTGAGCATTTTTTTGGAGATGTGAAACAGAGCAGTCATTGAATAATTAGATTTTAATTAACAAGAATTTTCCCCCCAAAAAAATGTTTTTAATGTCTTTTGGGTTATAGCAAGCATGAATAAATCCTCTTTTAAAAAGATCTAGTGCACTGATCCTCTATGTATCTCAAATTACCTTTGTAATCACCCCAGAGCTTGTTGTGACAATGCTTTTCAACAGTTTCAGAACAAAGAATGAAGACTGAAACAAGGAATTACATTGTTAGCAGTATTTTTTGGTTGCTTCTTTGTAAGTTATTGTCATGGGGAGACCCTTTGAAACCTTCGGAAGACTAAGGTCAACTATGTGTTGTTTTAGTGCACTAAGGCTGGAGGAGGGAGAGTTTGCTTCTTTTTTAAGTTACTTGCTCTTTGTGGAGATGTGGTTGTAGGTAATTTTCAGAGAGCTGGTATTCATGGTAGGGTTCTGCTTATTCTGTTGTGTAGTAAGGAATTTATAAGAGGCTCTTTTTTTTTTGGCACGGTTGCAGAAAACCTACATACAGGACCATCAATTAACACTGACAAATTGTTTATAGTCTAAACAGGGCAAAGCATTTTGCTCAGGCTGATTGCTGTATCACAAAATAAGTGCACTTACAAGATGATTACAAAGTGTACTCCATAAAGCAATGTTTGAGATGTTTTTTGTTGTTTTTATTGTGATAGACTGGTGGTATAAAGATAAAAGACCTTGTAGCACACACAAGAGCTGAAGAAGTGACAGCTTTATCTGCTAAAAAAAGGATGCTTAACATTTCCATTCCAGCATCTCTTTATCTTACAATAATAGCGTGATTCAAAGCCAAGAAGGAAATGGTTCAAGCTAAGCTTCAGTAAGACTGAAGTGATTCTGATTTAAAGTAGAAAACAATTCCAAGCAGTGGTAAGAATGCTGCCCTCCTGTTCCATCAAAGCAAGCTTTTTGTTTTTATCTAAGTAGTACTGAATACAGGAATTGCTGTTCATGCTCAGATTCAGTGTCGATCTAATTTGGTACCATCTCTGGTGACAGCTAATACCAGAGGCTCAATGTGATCACCTTTTAGCTAGAGCGTGCTAATTTATCCACTTAAATTCTGTTGTTCCAGTATCAAGTAATTGAAGGGTTGGTTTTTTGTTGTTTTTTTTTTTAACAAAAAAAAAAAAAGAATAAGGGTTTTAGTAACTCTTTCACAGTATTTGTTTTTTTCTTGATGGTAATGACTACCTGGGGCAATGAATTCTGTAAATCTTTTGCATGTGTTCTGAATTTCTCACCTTTTAACTTCTTTGAATGTCAGTCTTATGTCAGTCTTATGAGTGAGAAAGATAATAAATAATTGATCTGCCACTCAGTATTTTAAGTACTACTCCTCACATCCCTCTCTATTTCTTGGTCCGTAAGTAAAACACTTTACAGTCTGTTCAGTCTCTCACCATCTGAAAGGGTTGTGTTTGGGATTTTCTGGGGGGTGGTGGGGTGTGTTGTTTGGTTTTTCTTTTTTGCTTCATAAGCATTCTGATTCCTTTTCTTCAGACCCTTCCTGTCAAAAACATTTTAACACAGGATAATGTCTGTGGCATATGGTACATAAAGTATTCCAGATGAGGCAGCATTATATATGTCTATAAATATATACAATATCACTGAAGTTCTGAGTTTTCACTGAGCTGTCTACAGTGATGTCCAATACTTAAACTGAATCTTTCAAGATGTACATGTAATTTATTTTTTTTCCAGCTAATGTGTAGTGCTTACACTTCTTGACCATTTGATTTCATTTGACACTTGATTGCCCAGTAGACTACCTTGTCACTCCAAGTTTCTTACAGATGTTTCTTATCCCACCTAACCTACATAACTTTGTGTCATCAGCAGATTTTACCAAGTATAGAGGTATGGCTTACTAGTCAATAATTCCCTGAGTAACACCAGAATTCTTTTAAAACGCATCTACAACTACTTTCTAAACTATTAGCATGTTAATGAGAAATGGTTTTTAATGTTAGTAACTGCTTCACTTCATAGTTTAGTTGCTTCAAAGCCTCAGGGTCTTGCTGGCTAGCAAAGACTAGCTGATGAGATTTCATCCATTACTGAAAATATCTTCTGTTACAGAACATGTTTTCCTCCATTAGGAAATTGTTCTCTTTTCGACCTGGTCACAGTGATCCATTCAGTTGCTGTCTCCAGAACACATTATTGCATTCTGCAGCTTGAGACTGAAGAGTGGAAACATTAGAGGTTGCAGCCTATTGTCCTGAGCTTCAAAGCTAGTACAGGCTCAAAATATTACTGATTCAAAAAAAGTGCCATGGGCAGAGAGCACAATAGTATGTAACTTATCTTGCTGCTTTCCACTTTCAATAATGCAGTTATCCCAAGAGAATGCCAACAGAACCTTTTATTCCACAAAGAATGATCATGTATCTTAGGTAGAATGCATTTGCAGTTTTAAGATTAGCTGTGATATATGCTTTGAAGACTGCTTTCTGCTGTGAGTTTTTAACTTTTTAGGCAGAAAATTTTCATTGAGAAGATTTTATTTTTTTTTTAAACTTCAGCAAAAAGTGTTTGCAATTATTTTAATGTTTTCCTCAGAAGACAATAATATTTTCTAACTATAGTAATAACTATTACAATGGTCATGTGGTAACTTCCATGAAGAATTATATTTTGTAAAGCAGGTGTTTGAAGTTTGGGAAGCTGAGTGTCCTACAGTCAGCCATTCTAGGAGTCAGGAATAATGCTATGACTCTACCATACGTAGATCATTACTAGACCTGGGAATGCTCCTGAGTTTCCTGATGTTTTTGTGTGTTATATTTAAGTACACATTAATCCCTATGGGTTTTTCTAAGACAATAAAAAGTAGCCTGTAGCAACTAATCACTACACACACTGGTTGGCATTTATTTAATGAATGTTGTGCTTTTTTAGTGAACAAGGTTCCAAGTTCCTATTTTAGATGACAAACAAGTATTGCCCCTCAAATTTCCTCAGAGTTAGAGTTAACAGAGGTCATTCCTGATAGAATTAAAAGTGAATCAGCCAGCTCTGCGTTAGCTTTCAGCTATATTCTCTGCTGCCCTGGTCCAGAAAGGAGCAACAGTGGTTTAAGCAAGACAAATTTCAGTTAATAGCTCAGCAATAAGAAGGGTAGGAAGAAGAGAATGTACCAATGATTCCTGAAAGTGTATTTTTAAAGATACTGCTGAAGAAGGATGAAGAGTGTAGGCATGGAGATTGTACAAGGCACAGAGGTCAGCATGATATAAGACATACAGCTGAAAGTGGGAGAAGGAGATAAAGAATGCAATTAAGTGAAAGGATAGAAGATGTCTAGGGAGTAGAAAGAAATAAAAGCAAGCCATACAGTAATTGTGGGCAAGATAATATAAGGCCTTGAAGGTGAAAATGAAAACTTGAATTTGCGACTGCATTAAGTAATCTATATAGCTTCATTATAAATGATGACGAGTTAATAGTGTGCAGTAGCCCATTTGTCCTTAATGCTTTCCCAAACATTTTTTAGGGAGTGTAGATGAAGAGTCAGGAAACAGTAGATAAGTTAATGATGTATATACTGAAATAGTAAAAGCATATACTTTTTTGTGGCTGTGCATTCTGTCTCAAGAGGATTGGTAGATGATGTGACAGGGCTAACATTATAGCAGAAACTCTTCAAACATTTAGGATGCTGCGTGTCTAAATTTAAAATCTCATGAAGATAGTGGAAAGAAGAGTCAGCTGCAAATGTGTGCTTTGGCATGTCTCTCAAAGCAAAGAGGTTTTCTTTAGAAACACTGATGTCAGAGTTTCATCTTCTATTCTGTCTTGCATTAACTAGTAATTCTAAGACATTTGGACAATTTATTACTGTCCCTTTCTCCTGTCACTTGAATTTCTTGTCTTAGCAATCAGTTGAAGAGGAAGTATGCGTGAAAGATGATGGTTGACTTTGAGTAGGATGGTGGAAGACTGTTTTACTGATACCTTACTATTTACAGCTCTTCTTTACAGCTGTGGTGTTAGTACATGACAGCCTTAAATTTCTTTAAGATGATTAATATTCAGTGGAATAACTTTCTTCTTGTTTCTCTGATGTTTTGGGGAACTGATTTTGTTTTAATAATACAATGGTAATGAAGGATGAGTAAAATGTTCCTTAAGTCGATTATTCAGAAAAGGCCTTCAGTGTGGTTTCTCTCAGAATTTTTGAAATGTATCCTTCCTTTGCAGGAACAATTCAGTCCCACCAGCTTTCACACCATTTTTAAAAATCTGTGAATTGAGTCCTTAGCTTCTCTGTCTGAGTTGAGTATGTGATCTGGCTTTGTGTAAAGTGATTACTAGTAAGAGCTTCAGGCTCAATGTCAGTCCAAGGATGAAGAAATCCATCACAGAATGCTGTATTTTAATAAAAGGATTTCAGTTACTCGGCAGTATGAAGACATAATAATGCTTGTGACATGCTGTGCTGTATTGCTTTAGGATCAGACTGAACATTGGAATAACAGCGGCATCAAGAAGAAAAGAAAAATAGGATGTATGATTTGAGCATTTCTTTTTCTCTTATTGATTTCTATATTTAGTCCAGTGTGTGGTGTTCAAGGCCCTAGTTATAAAGACCTGTGAAAGAAACTACTCGGATTCCTGGTCTTGCATGTTAGGAATCAAGCAGCATGTGATGCATAAACTTGCGTAGAATTGGATAGATCCTGAGGAAGATCTGCCACAGGATGCAGCTGTTAAATTGTGTGATAAAAGCTCGTCTGCAGACTCATCAAAGAGCTCAGAGAAGCAATGGCAGTTGGGGGATCCCAAATTGCACCCTGCTTAGCTGCTCCCAGACCCACCGCAGGAGCCATCAGCCCATCAGGGGCCCATGTCCACAAGGCCAGGGGAGCACACAGTCCTGAAGGCAGATGGGAGCCCAGATAAAGGACTCGGAGGGAGGGATGGCCTGTCTGGGCCCTACCAGGGCCGTCCCGGGAGAGCCATCAAGGTGAATCTTCCAGCCATGAGACCCATCAGGGTGAATCCCTGGATCCCTTTTGGACTGAGGGAGATGCTACCTGGGGCATGGCACACAGTATGGGGTGCAGGGAAGGACATTGGGGGATTGCTCAGGATTTATTCCAGGGAAATAGAGGGATAAGGGGACAAAAAGGGCTGGGTGTATGTAAATAGGTGACACACTTGACTGGCCATGCCCTGCTCCTGACCAGTGCACTCTGTCCTATCTTACCAGATTCCACTTCTAACTCTTTCCTGACTGAAGGGCATCTCTTCTCTGTGTCTGTGTGTGTGTGGCCAGCAACTAGAGTCAGACCCTAGCCAGAGGCCCACGTGCCCGCGGTGCCAGCAGTTGGAGCCAGCGAGGGTCTGGGTGCCGGTGGCGGGATGAAACCAACTGCCAGCCGCTGGGGTGGGACCGTGGGTCCCGGGGGCCTGGCCCGTGCATCTGCTGTGCCAGACTGAGTGCGGGCGAGTGTGCGAGCGTTAGTGAAAAGCCAGCTATTTCAGCTTAGGACCATCATCTGCTGTTCATACTACACATCCTGGTAAAGAGGCTATTTCCATCTTTTCAGTAATGACCTCATAGATACTGGGCAGCTGCTGTTCGGCCCTCCTGAAGTCTCCTCTGGGCTGAAGAAGCCAAGCTCTCCTTCAGCGTTTCCTTATAGGGCAAGTTGCTACAACGCCAACCATCTTGGTGACCCTCTGCTGGGCTTCCTGAAGTTTATCATCATCCTCTGTTTTCTTCTTTCCTAATTTTCCTGATTAGTGAACTTTTCAAACATAATCCTTGCATATTTGAGAATTATGATACTAAATAGTAACAGAATTTTATAGTCAAGCTTCTGCTCAACAGATACTATTAACTTAAATTATGAGTCAAATAGCCTTCACAAGTCTTTAATTTCTTTGGAGTTGTCCTTTTGTCCTGTGTTTAGAGATTTGAAGAGCACATAGAAACCTGACACTTCTTTCAGCTTTAACTCATGGCTAGGGAGTTGCATAGCATAAAATACACAAAGTAAACATGGAGCTGTTCTGTTTCCCCTTCCCCTCTCATTCACATCGACCAAATGCGACGGGGTTCTACATCACCTCCTGAGTAGAGGCCATTCTCCTACAGTATTGTGACCACCTTTAATTTAAACTGTTTCTCATTCCTGTGCTGCTATTCAATTTTATTTGGTGTAAGTTGCTGGCACCAAAGATATTTTTTTTTAGTAGAGGTAGTCACTGTAAAAGTCTGTTTTAATTTCTAACTTTATGCTTTTTTATCTTTCTGTAAATAAGTTCATGAATGCTTCTGTTTTTCTTTCTCTACTATGCCTTCCTTCTTGCTTCAAGGCGAAGAAAAGGGACAGATTGTTTAAGGAGAATCTGGATTTTCTGTTTACAGAGCAATAAATGTTCTGAAATGAACTGCAATTGTATATGTTGTAAAATTCCTTTTGTTTGACAGGTTAATAAATCTCAATCGGAGGTCTGAATGACTGGAGATATTAACAGCTTGTGTTGCCTGACAAAAACAAAGAAACCAACCGCTTTCTTGCATTTCTTTATGAATACAGCAAAGGGCTCAGCACTATTCCAGTTGACTGTGGCTCTCATTTTATTTTTAATGCCTTTATTTATGGGTCTTCCACACAGTTAGTTTTGGGGTTTGTTTTTTTGTGGGTTTTGTTTGTTTGGTTTTTTTTCTGGAGGGCATAAACAAAAATCATCTTAATTGGCAAGAAGTTAAAAATGCTGTGGTTCTTCAACAAACAGACATGTTTATGGTGCAGACAATACAGTGACAAACCTTCTGTTGACTTCATAAGCTTTTGCTAGTATCAATAAGGTTATGAATTTTAGAGAACTTTAATCTGTGTTTTCAAACCTTCACCTCTGTTGATCTTGTGGATTTATCTGTTTTTTCATTTTCATGCAGAGACATGCAAGACAAATCTACCCTATATTCCAGATGCAACAACAGTCGACTAGGGTATCTTTTGATAAAAGGCCTGGGAAGCAGAATTGTAAAAGTATTTAGGGCTTGCCTATTGATGTCATGGTTAATTTAAAAACTGGAAAATTATTTATAAGTTGTTTAGAAACAGATTTTAATAGAATGCAGAGGGACACTGAGATGAATAAAAATAAAAATTTGTCTTAATTTTTCCTCTGTGCCTTCTTCAGATTCTGCAGCAGTTTCTGGGATGGAAACAATTGGAGAGAACAATAAGAAACTGGGTACAAATGTCAATGGTACAGCGTACTGTGTCTGATACATAAATTCAGTCATGTTGGAGATACTTTAGTATCGATCAGCAATGTCACATTCAAGTGTGGGATATGAATCACTGCTTATTTTGCTAAATCTGTTGGGAAGTTTAGCAAGGACCTCACCCACTGCATTTTCCAATTAGGTATCATTTATACAGGCAAAGTGTCATTGCATATGTTTGAATTAGATTGAACATTTAATGACAATGAAATATCAGATAATACAGAATTTAAGACTATTAACTTTGGGTTATTGATGCCTTCCCAAAATACGTTCGATGCTGTGCTGGTGCACTTTTGTATTGAATTGAAGAATATTTTTTGTTCCTGTCAAATCCCTATCATCCCAGGATTTTGATTCAGTCCTGACAAAGAATTGTGAAGTTGCGTTTTTCTCCCCAGCCATTCCTGAGTTACTGTTCTTGACATTTTACTGCATTTGATGTTAGGTTTATAAATGCATGTAGTTTTATATCTGTATATACAGAGATATATATCTGTATAGAGATATATGCAGATACATATTTTAAACTATATATACTACATAAATGCATTTGTATATAACAAATGTGTTGAAACCAGCAGCAAGGCTGCTGCAGCTCCGTGACCCCAAATCCAGCCAGTAGCGAGGCTGAGAACATATTTCCAGTAGTCACACAAGCTCCCACAGCATATACAATACGTATATATGTACATACACGTGCCAGCACCACAGAACAGCACAGCAGAAGCGCTCAGCATTCACACAAGCACAGAGAGCACTGACAGCCTCACCCCGTTCCCATTTCTGGCTGATCAGGATGAAGGTCTGTTAATGCAAAATATATATGTATGTACAATGAGGATCCCTCTGGCAGCTGGATTTAGGCACTCTGCTGGTCCCAGATCTCAGTCTCCCCAGTTGTTGGCACCTAAAGGCATGAGTCCCTGAGGCCACAGCCCCACTCTGGCCCTCAGTGCAGATCCCTTTCCCCTTCCCTTTCCCTTCTCACCCACACCTCTGCAGTGGATGGCTTAGACACAGCCCATTCAGTGGTCCTGGATCTTGTGTTCCCCCCCATCACCTCCCACAGAGTCTCTCATGCACACACAGGCAGGTGTCTCAGACAGCCGTGGAGGCCATGGTCTCTACAGCAGCTGGCCATGGCTACCTCTGCCTACCCTATTTCACAAGAGCCAGAGCTGCCTGTGCTCTCGCCTGTAGAGACACGTCCCCCTCCCAGGCCACTTCACCTGCTTGCCAGCTAGTCCAGCATGCCCTTCACTAGCACTCGCACACTCACTTGCACACCCACCCTCGCTGCAGGTGCTGCACTGTGGGCACGTGGTACCTCTGGTCCCATGGCAGGGCTAGCACAATAGTAAGCCCTTGCTCAGCAGAACCATCAGAAATGGGGTTCAGTTATAGGAGACAGGACAGACTGTTCTGGCTGGTGCAGGCGGGATGGGCACATGGACTGATGAACTGTGCTTATGCCCCACCAGCCCCTTCTGTCCCCCATTCCCACTGGGTGCCCTGACCTGTGGAGCCTCTCCTGCTGGCGTGTCCAGGTGGGTCCGACCCTGTCCTGGGGCTCCTGTGCCACCAGGAGTGGCAGGGCCAGGGGACTCCACTGCCCTCCCAGGGCTGCTGGGCCCCCTGTGCTTCCTACCCCGTCAGGCAGCACAGGGATGAGATTCCAATAGGCTGCTGTGGTGGGCATGGGAGCAGCTGGGCAGGGTGTGATTCAGGCTCCCCCACCTGCCCGTATAGCTCGTGCCGTGCTTCTTCCTCTGGGCAAAGACAAGCACTTCTATCCCATAAACTAACGTGTGTGTCTGTATGTATATGCATATATATATATGTATTTCTATATATGAAAATGTATAGATGTCTCTCTGTAGAAACATACTTGGCAATTTTAACTGTTAATGCTCCACAGATGCTCTTTGGACTTCTTAGTAATGTGATGTTTCATAACGACAGAAGATTGGGAAGGAAAGATTCTTACTAATTAAAAACTTTCTAACTAAGCTGTCCTCCTTTTCTCCAAGAAGAGTAGTTAGGAAGGCACCCAAAGCAGGGAGAAAAACTTTTTTTAGTTGATAGGGAAGTAGGAGAACACGTAGGAGTGAAGAACCTCAGCTGGCAGCCTGCAGCACTGCCACTGCTGAGCACAAGAACATCTGATTGAGAAAAGCATTTAGAGTGTCATGAGCAATGTCTTTGCTCTCCATCTAGATGTGAGATGCTGGTATTCTGAAGAAGCTCAAAACGACAATTGTCACTTGATTTTGTAAGGTGTTCTTCCTGTTTCTTTTGTTAACAAAGTTAAAACTTGACCTGATTGAGATTATAACAACAGTAGTCCTAGATAGAATAGTTGTTTCTTTCTAGTTTTAACCCTTTATCTCTTGATACTCCATAGAACTACTTGTTAAATTACTACTTTACTTGTCAACGAGGAGACTCTTTTCTATGCCTTTGAAACTACTGAAGTGTTTTATCTGCAGATGCAGTGTCAATGGAGAAAATAGAAGTTTTAGTGTCTTTTCTCACACTGTTTTCCTTCATAAGACTAGAACTTACAAACCTTTGAAGAATACAAAACAGATATATTTAGGTTTTACACCTTCAAGACCTGCAAACCTGGAACATACATCCCCAAGACAATCTTTATGTGTGGATGAGAAATTTCAGTCCTCACTCTTTAGTCATATTTGCCATCTGATTCATAAATTTTCTCTATTCAATGATGCACCCTAACTGTATCTCACTAGAAGTAGTTGATATCAATTAGCAGAGTTTTTAAACAGAATAGAGAGAACACACCACAAGTTCTAATCGGAAAAAGATGGGGGAAAAGTACTTGAGATATTTCCTGTATACTGAATCATGGTGTTTGAGGTTGTCTTTTACTTCTTCACCTGACAGCCTGTCCTCCTTTTTTTTGTAGTCACAGCATATTTTACCTGGTAGCCAGAACATTTCTTTCAGTGGATTGCGTGGCAGTGATACTTTGTCACCTTGACATACCTGCTGCAGTCTGGTTTCCCCAGGGAATCCTTATATACTGTCTGGGAGCTGAAGCTTCCAAGTTATCAGCAAAATGCTGCTTGTAGCACTCAGCTGCCTGTCAATTTATCCAGATTCTTGGCAATACCTGTGGCAGCATCTATTTCTGAACTGATTGTGTTGCTGTGTTAGAGGTGGTTTCTTTCAGGTCATGTGTTGTAATGGTTGGAGCAATGTAAAATCAGTGTTAGAGGTATGCCATGGTAGTCTTACTAATATATAAATACACATAATTTGATTTTAAAAAGAATAAAAGAGGGATGGCCTGTGCTTAGGCAGAGACGACTTAGTTTTTTTCCCAAAACAAGGATGTGTTATAAGCACATTAACTCTCATTCAGGTGCTTGTTTGTTAGTTAGGTGCAAGCATTTGTAGGGAAGGCAATTTGCCTTTGACTTAACTGTGAAGACGTGTTTATATCTGTATTGGGGTGACTGAGACACTTCCTAATGGAGTGTTTTATATTCTTATCACAGGTTCTCTAATGGTCACTTAGCAATATGTTTTGTCTGTATTTTTGCACATTTGTCATTCAGACCTTTAAATTTAGAAGTTCCATTATAGTGCCATCTGTCTCTGTACCAGTGAGTGTGGCTGCACACTTTTGAACAGGAAAGAAAAGCAAATTGATTTCATACTTTCAGAAAAAAAGATAATTAAGTTGGCTGGTGGAGACCAAGTTGACCATGAGCCAGCAATGTGCCATTGTGGCAAAGGCGGCACATGATGAGGAGTGTTGCCAGCAGGTCAAGGGGAGGTGATCCTGTCCCTCTATTCAGCACTGGTGAGGCCATACCTGGAGTACTGTGTCCAATTCTGGGCTCACCAATACGAAAGGCATATGGTGCTACTGGAGGGAGACCAGCAAAAGGCCACAGAGATAATTAGGGAACTGGAGAATCTCTTGTATGAGGAAAGGCTGAGTGAGCTGGGACTGCTTAGCTTGGAGAAGTGAAGGCTTAGGGGGGATCTTATTAATGTATAATAAGAGGGAGGGTGCAAAGAGGAAGGGGCCAGGCTCTCTTCAGTGGTGTCCAATGACAGGACCAGAGGCAATGAGCACAAACTGAAACACAGGAGGTTCTCTCTGAGGAGTAGGAAACACCTTTTTACCATGAGGGTGACTGAGTGCTGATGTAGATTGCCCAGAGAGGTGGCAGAGTTTCCCTCCTTGGAGATAGTCAAACGCTGTCTGGAGCTGGTCCTGGGCAACCGGGTGTAGGTGTCCCTGCTTGAGTATGGGGGTGGACCAGGTGACCTCCAGAGGTCCCTTCCAACCTCAGTCATCCTGGCATCCTGGGATTCTGTGAGTCCATGTGAGATTTATGTAGCATTTGCTTATTTTCTGTGCGAGCGTTTATGTATACCATGTGTGGGCATCTGTAATCTGTATCATAGTAGCACAGTAACATGGCAGCAAGCTTCCAAGTAACAATTCCAACAGCCACAGAGATATGGACATGTTTAGTTTAAATGGGAAATCAACTCTTATCCCTTTTCTGAAGACTCACTCGAGCTGTTGAAGGTCAGCTAGTGCAGGATACTTCAGATCAGTGGATTCATTAGGTAAGTGGTGATTCTTACTTTTAATATAAAATCATTATTGTGTTGGATGAGCAAGTAGTTTTCACTTAAGCATATGGCCTGTTGCAGTGTTTGGAGGACTTTGCCCATGAGAGGTTGATTTACAGGCAGATAGGTGGTAATTTTCCTTTTAAATTAGTCGGCCATCTGTCAGCTTTATACCCTGTTGACATCTGGATATTACTTCTGATGGAAATACAGAAATTCAACAAGTGAGAAGTTAATACTTTTTCCAACTTACTTTTGTACTTTGTTGTCCACCTTCCTCTTAGGAAATTTATATTGAGAACAGAAGATTGCCATTTTTAATATAAGTATTTGTTTCCTGTAGTTGAAATACGTAGAAAAATTTAATTAAAACTTTTTTAGTGTTTTGTTTGTTTTACTTAAGGTGCTAGTTTGTGGCTTTGTGCTTGGAGTTTTATGCTATTGCTATTAAATATTCTCTAAAAGGTAACTTTCAGCTTTTCAAAGTTTGGAAGAAAAATGTTTTTTTTCTTGATCATGAAGAATTAAAGTGTAACACAGCTACATCTCACCAAGTCACTCCAGACTAGTGACGCTGTGTTGTGTACAGTTCAATGAGAAGCCTGGAAGCCTGTACTGAATAGAAGAAAAAAGACCTTTTCCATGACTTTTTTTCATTCCCAATGAAAACCTGTTTAAAGGTGAATGCCTTTTCTCACTCTTTCTTTCTTTATTGAAGAAATTAGGAAATGACTTTATGTCTGAAGCATATGTGGGTTGTTATTAACACTTCTGTCAAAGATTATACAATAATTAAGATGATGTTTAGATCAGATTAAGGTACATTTCAGTATGTAGGCTGGTCTTTCTGTGCAGGAAAATAACACTGGTCAAGGAAACATTATAGAACAAAAAGAAACTATTGCCAAAAAAGTATGTTGCTTGAAAAAATTGAATGGCTCCATGAGAATCCGCTGCCTTCTGTAGCACCTACTGAGTTGGTTATAGGCAAGTGGTGGTGTCCAGTTACACTAAACAGGCAAGGTATCTGCCATCCTCAGCCTGCTGTCCTGTGCCTGCGACTTTGTAGACATTCCCTGTGGGAAAAAAATTGTTGCATTTATTCAGGAAATACTTTTGATACCTAATTCCACTTTCAATCTGAGAATTAGAATTTGGATTCGTCAAAACAGCTCCTCCTTTGGATATACCTGGTTCATATTTCTGATGTGTTTGCTCATGAGATGGGGCCAGCCTCTTCTCCGAGGTGGAGAGTGATCGTGCAGTAGGCAGCAGGCACAAGCTGGAACACAAGAAACTCCTGCTAGATGCTCAGAAAACCATTTTCACCATAGGGGTGGTGAAATATGGAAACAGGTTGCGCAGGAGGTATATGGAATCTCCATCCATGAAGATACTCGAAGCTCACCTGGCCAAGGCCCTGAGCAGCTTACTCTGGCTGGATGTGTGTTGAGTAGGGGTGTTTCTAAGTGGCCTCCAGGGATCGCTTCCAGTGTAAATTATCCTACAGTTCTGAGCTCTGCGTGCAAGGTCCAGTTACTTGAATGCATTGTGTGTTACAGGTCAAGAAAGTCAGTGGTTTTAGTAAAGGTACTTCTGTGTGGAAGGGAAGGCAGCACAGATTAACTGTTTCATTGCACAGAATTCCTTTTTAGGCCACTTTTAGAGATAAGAGGCGTAAAACCCCAGCATGTTACGCAGTATGAGTAGTTGCAGTAGAGAGCATCTTGAGTATTTGCATTGTGTCCTCCGTGAAAGAACAATACTTTTCTATGGCTAACCCAAGCCGCAGTGGATTGAGTTAGATTTCTGCTGCCAGGATAATTGGACGCTGTTTCAGAAACGCCTGGGAATTTCTTGAGGCCTGTAACACAAGTTGCCATACAAAGTTCCAGTGTGCTGTCCTCTAAACACACAGTCCTCTGTGAAAAGGGTGCTCCAGCCAGCCGGAATGATCAGAGTAACCCTGCATGTAAATGTGACCTTCTCCCTGCCTCACAGAGCCACAGTGTCTGGGTCCGACTGTCACTCACAGAAGCACTTTCTGTCACTTGATCGAGTCTTGAAAACAAGCAAGAAATTTGAAAATTCTCCTCCTTCTTCCTCATCCAAACCATTTTACTCCTTCTGGCCCACCTTAAGATAACGTCCTGTGAACTGGTTTGTGAGAGAGTAGCAGCTGCCGTAGGCTGAAATGTAAAGTGACATTTAGGCAAAAGCTGGAAAGTGCAGAAGTAACACACTTTCTTTTTTTCCCTTTTTTAAAAATTATGCTAATGATTTTTGGTTTTATCTTATAGGTCTTCTGGTAAATAATTTGATTCTTGTTGTGGTCTTCAAAGTACTCCTAGTAGTGAGTTAATAAAAATCTGAATTAAAAAGCATATGTGAATATAATTTCCAAACACTTCTCATATGAATCATTGGTCATAAAGAATGGTGGCTGGTAGTTAGTATTCTGGATACTCTGATGCGTAATTCATTTGATTATGAGTTTCCAGCTTGTTTGTTCATTTGTTATGCTATTTAAAAACATCTTGGCTTGCTCCTCATTTTCCTTAATGGAACTAAGTCATGGGACTGTAAGCTGCATGACTTTCTTAAACAGCATATTTAGTATGATTCTGCTTCCCCTGGCTCATCAAATTGGCATCTGTCCTTAAAGTAAAGTGAAGTG
>NW_009649320.1:4026845-4045594 GCF_000708025.1 Charadrius vociferus | reverse complement strand
AGAGAATCATTAATCAAGTTATTTCATTATTGTTTTTTGTTAATTCTTCAGAGAGTTAGCACAGTGGGGGGCCAAAATTGCAAATACTGTAGCTACTTAAAATGTATTTATTCAATAATGTTTAACTAACTCTGGTGGTAAATGGGTGACCCAGAAATACATTTTCCCCTTGTTCCTAGATACTTTGTATATCAAAGTGTAGGAAAAAAGAAAACACAAGTTGCCTACAAAATAGCCCAGCATCTGTGTTGTGTCTCTTGAAAATTCCTGGGTAACTCACACTAGTAACACCGTTGGTCAGTAGTGGAATTATTTTGAAAATCTGAAAAAATTGAGTTGGCAAGGAAAAAGAGGTAACGGTTCTTGAACAAAGCAAAACCAATGATTACAGTAGTAGTATCTTTCAGGCTGATAATTTATTTCTTAGATACTACTTAGGTTTTAATTATGACCACAGAGTATGAGCTGTATTTCACAATGAGGAAAGTAAAAATACTTTTGGAAGTGAACAGTCGACAATTTACCTGTAGAAATGAAAGGTCTGACCATCTTCTGGTTCACGGAGATGAACAATGTTGTTCTGAAATCAACGTGAGCTGGCTGTACTTGGTGGATTTGTTCCTGCAGCCTGTTTTGAGGCTCACTGTGATGCCTGTTGAAATCAATGGGGATTTTTTTAGTGATATGATGGAATTTGGATTAGGCCTTAAACGCTTATAGATGACTGCATTGTGCATTTATACATACGTAAATTAATGTATGATTCCTAAATGTTTCCAGAGTGCAAATTTTACTAATAACACATCACACTTTTGATCAGTGGATTTCAACATGGAAAAAAAAGATCAATGATAAATAAAGAAGTTACAGAAGTATAATATGCAATCCATAAGCAGTCCCAAACATAATATGTCACGTTTCTTTGTCATTTGAGGATGGAAGATACAATAATCTTCTACTGACCCTTCTCACCAAGCACAGAAGGAGACTGGTCCTGTTCAGAAGCTGGAGAATGAACACAGGGATAACCTCTCAGAGTTCTTACCAGCCCTTTTTGAAACCTCAAAATGCCACTGTTTTCCCTTTTTGCTTTCATTCAGCAGAAGGGAAGAATAAAATGAATTATTAGTCTTTAATTTTTAACCGCTTTTTCCCCAAAATGCCTTTGATTGGATTTTTTTTTTTTTTTTTAAGTAAGGATACATACATGCGATGGTTTTGAAATGGGGTTTTATGTACGGTGGGAGAGTGATTCTGTCAGTAGTTCTTCGGAAGACAGGATGGTTTTAACTTAGTTCTCTGTAAGGCTTAATAGGACTGAAGTTTTTTAAAGTGTATTTTGCCCAGTGAAAGACTTAACCCTGTTGGCTTCAGTTTGAACAGACCACAAGGTAAATGTAACAGTGGTAACAGAAAAAAGATGAAAACTGAAGTTTAATATTTTCTCATTAATTCCATAGTAGCTGCTTCTCATGGAGCATATGGAGAATACAATGTAAAAATATATTAAAAGAAAATGTTTAGGGAATAAAAGGAACAAACAAATACTCAGTTCCTTTTCTTCTCCTTTTTATCAAAGGGAATGAAATACTCAATACTCTTACCAGTAAGACTCTGGTTCAAAGACAAAAGTGCTAAAACGTGCAGTTTCATCCCCATGTCTGCAAATGTTTTCACTTAGATTAAGGGCCTAAACAGACTGGACCAGAACCAGCAAACGGAAGATTTTTCTAAGAAAAATCTTTTTGCCCAGAAAAGTTTTGGATGCTTCATCCCTAGAAGAGTTCAGGGCCAGGTTGGATGGGGCTTTGAGCAACCTGGTGGTTCTAGTGGAAGGTGTCCCTGCCCATGGCAGGGGGTTGGAACTAGATGATCTTTAAGGTCCCTTCCAATCTAAACCGTTCTATGATTCTGTGATTCTACTATAATATGAAAGAATTTGAGGCTATATTTACCCATTTTAAAGACAATGAAAATTTTTATTTCATTTTTTCTTTATAGAACAATAATTGTGGTATTGTTTAATTTTCAGATGAGTTCTGTGTGTATCAATTACACCATCTTTAGTCTCATCATTCTGTTTTAGAATTGATACAGTAGTGTCATATGTGGTCAAGGATATTCATTTGAGAAGCACTCCCCATGCATATATATTATCTACACGGGTTTTTCAAAATCTTAATTTCAAAACTGATTTTAATCTTTTATCCTTCCAGAATTCTTGGTTATCACTAAAAGCAATAACACGTATGGATATCCCTGTTAGTTACATAAATATTCCATTCAGACATTTATAGTATGTAGGTTGGAGAGGGTCTACTGTACATACCAAGGGTACCTAACCAACACTCTTTTCTGATGTTCTTAAATTTCATGTAAGAAGATGAGGCAATGAGGTACTGCAGTGATTTTATTATTTCTTCCTTTGATTAAATGATTAATTTTTCTTTTCTAGATTCATAGAGTGAAATATAAATTAATATGCTTTACTACTTTACTTTTTTAAGCATCTAGTTCATTCCAAAGTGAAAACTGTCCTATATTAGTATGACCTTTTGAGAGATCTCATAGCAATAGTATTGATCAGTGACACAAGTTTTAGAAATAATGCAGAGAAGCAGCCAGAATCTCAGCTGAAGTCTGTATAAATCTCATCTGTCTCTCTCGGTTGGAGTGGTGCTGATATTGCAATACTTATGCAAAATGGGGGAGAACTTGGCTGCTTTCATATCTCTAAATTTAGTATGTGGGTGGGCCAGGACAGTGAACAGTTTATAACATTTCTGTGCAGCAAAGTTAGTAAATCCATTTTGTACGTGAACCTCTGTAAACCTTTCATCATCCATTAAAAATGTTGCTGTGCTGTTGACAATAAGTGTCAGTAGCAAGAAAGACTGGAGGAAAACCTCGTACACTTATTTCCTGTAACATTAAAGCCACTGTAATTACGGGTCATTTGTCTGGCTTCTTTGGTAATTCAGAGTTTTAATTGCTTCTAGTTCCAGGGAATTTGTTAAGCTTTTCATTATTCATATTGCCTTCCATAATCATCGGCTCCTCTCGTACAGTAAGCTTAGTGACATCATGGAAGTCAATTAGGTCTTTCAAGGCAGAGCAGGGAAGTACATTTCTTTGTATGGGCTGGATTAGAAAAGGTTTCTGAAAGACCTTGATAATGCTGTTCTGTGCAACATTTAAGCTTACTCTTCAAAAGGCAAAGCCTGTCAGGGTATCATTTACTGTCCTCACAGTGCTTAGGGTCACAAACTAGGGTACTGTTAAGAATAAAACCTGGAGGCAGAACCATGCTTCCTTTCTAATAGCAATTGTTCCAAGCTTTGCAGGATCAGCTGATAACGTATTTGTAGTTAGTAATAGTGATAATGATCAACATTTGAAAATACCACACTGTTCAAACTGGAATTTAGTGGCTGTGTAAAGGAAATGAGCACAAAAGAGATTGGTGTGATTCCATTGGCTCACTAAAAAACATGAATTAAGTTTTACTCTATTACATGCAAGGTAGAAAGCACCTCTTACTTTCTCTTGGCAGGCTCCAAGTGGTTGCTGGCATGTTGACAGGCAAGAATCAATATTTTAAAAAGAAAAGAAAGCAGAAGAAAAGGTTCATTCACTCTTCTTCCACAGTCTCTGATACAGATGGGTATATACAGAGCAGACATTTAATACATCTTGCAAAAAATGTTTTCTTTGAACATAATAAAGTTTTTGCAGGTTACAGCTTGGTTCTCTTAGAGCACAGCCAGACTATACAAATGTTGTGTATCCCTAATCTTCCCTGGTGAAACAGTTATGTGTTAGAGAGCCTAAAAGGTGCAGTATGATATTGTATGTTCTCCTAGTGTGTCGTATCTGGATTCAGACTAAGTTTAGCAAATCATTACTCTCACCCATTCGATATTAGTTGCCACAGCCTATTGTGTTGTGAAGAAAAAGATGAGAAAATCCATCCTGGGTATGTAGGAAGGGATTTGGTTGATCAGTAATGACTTCAGAGAAGGGCCTAAAGCATGAGAGACAAATTTGTGATATGGCAGAGTTGCACTATCTGAAGGGTGTGGGGAAAATTGCACCAACCATCCCAACATCTGTGTTGAATTACTGAAATTCCTTGTGGCAGTAATTTTGGTATTAGTGGTAGTAGCAATGCGAATAATGGTAATAAATTCAGTCTTAATTGCAGAAGTGTTAGAAACCATTTGTTAGTGTGCGTCAGAATTTTTTGGATGGTTAGATGCCAAAGGTTGCTTTGGATTGTCCATGTCCAGAAATTCAAACTCAAGATCGGGTAATGTCAGGAAGAGATATTTTATTATACACATTCTGAAATGAGCTCCAGAAGCATTATCTTTTATTATATAAAAGTTCAGACTAGGTGATTTTTATATTCTTATTATTCAATATTCTGATATTAAACTACAAAATTCACATAAATAATCATAGAATCATAGAATGGTTTAGGTTGGAAAGGACCTTGAAGATCATTGAGTCCCAAACCCCCCTGCCATAGACAGGGTCACCTCCCACAAGACCACGTTGCCCAAGGCCACATCCAGCCTGGCCTTGAACACCCCCAGGGATGGGGCCTCAACAACCTGTCTGGGCAACCTGCTCCAGTGCCTCACCACCCTCACAGTGAAAAACTTCTTCCTAATATTTAATCTAAACATGCCCTCTTCCAGTTTAAAGCCACTCCCCCTCATCCTATCGCTACATGCCCTAGTGAAAAGTCCTTGCCCAGCTCTCCTGTAGGCCCCCGTTAGGTACTGGAAGGCCGCAATAAGATCTCCCTGGAGCCTTCTCTTCTCTTCCCCAGGCTGAACAGCCCCAGCTCTCTCAGCCTCTCCTCTTCGGAGAGGTGCTCCAGCCCTCGGATCATCCTTGTGGCTCTCCTCTGGACATGCTCCAGCAGGTCCATGTCCTTCTTATGTTGGGGACTCCAGACCTGGATGCGGTACTCCAGGTGGGGTCTCACAAGAGTGGAGTAGAGGGGCAGAATCACCTCCTTTGACCTGCTGGCCACACTTCTTTTGATGCAGCCCAGGATATGGTTGGCCTTCTGGGCTGTGACCGCACATTGCTGGCTCATGCTGAACTTCTCAATAATCAGGTCATTCACCTGAGGGCTGCTCTCCAGCCATTCCCTGCTGAGCCTGTATTTGTGCTTGGGATTGCCCTGACCTAGATGTAGGACCTTGCACTTGGCCTTGTTGAACTTCCAACTGCCAACTTGGTTGGCATGGGCCCACCTCTCCAGCCTGTCCAGGTCCCTCTGGATGGCATCCCTCCCCTCCAGCGCATTTACCTCGCCAAACAGCTTGATATCATCGGCAAATTTGCTGAGGGGTCATCGACCCCACTGTCCATGTCCGCGACAAAGATGTTGAACAGTACAGGTCCCAGTACCAACCCCTGAGGAATGCTACTGGTCACTGGTCTCCACTTGGACATCAAGCCATTGACCGCAACTCTTTGAGTGCAACCGTCCACCCAGTTCTTTATCCACCAAGTGGTCCATTTGTAGAATCCACGTCTCTTCAATTTAGAGACCAGGGTATCGTGTGGGACGGTGTCCGTTATTTATAAAGCCTTTGCTTCCAAACTGTGATCTTGAATGACTGTGACTATTGTAAGACATGGAACTTTTACCTGACTAAACTGTCTCTTCTCTAAAAGTAACCTTCCTATATAATCACTTATTTTCTTTCTCACCATTGGTTTGGAAGAATTAAGCAACTAGAGTGTGAATTCCACAGGAGTCTTCTGACAAGTGACTTCTGTCTTACTGTCCACTCATCCAAAGTCCTAATATTGACCTACGTAATGTAGTCTTCCCCCCTTGTGTATGTAGGAAACGCCACACCTGTAAGTGAAGCACTGCTTTTGCCATTTTGTGGGTTGTAAAGTTGGTCTTGAAGAATTAAATTGCCTGCTTATAAAGATGTTTAGGCACTTGCTTAACTTTACTTTAAGCTTGTGCTTAAACCCATGCCTATGAGGCAGATCACCTAGGAACATCTGGATAACCAGTCGCTGGGATTTAAGTATGCGTGTTGATGTTTTTTTTAATTTAAATGAATTTAAGGTTAATTACCTTGCAGATGTTCAAATTGAGAAGTTTGCCCTTGTTCTCATTAGCGGTGTCTAAGCCAGAAATTGAATTTAGCTTTCCTACTAAGTTTTATTTGGTATCATTCTCTCTTTTAAATTAAAAGATTTAAAGTTCATAGTAACATTATTCTTTAATTTTTTTCCCTTCACCTCCTTGTTTCTCAGTGTCTTGTGTTTGAAGATTCACCCCTTGGAGTCAAAGGAGCCCTGGCAGCAGGAATGCAAGTGGTTATGATTCCAGATGAAAAATTAAATCCAGATCTTAAAAAGGAGGCAACACTACTGCTGAACTCCATGGAGGATTTCAAACCAGAACTGTTTGGTTTACCAGCATATGATTAATGCCTAATGCCTATGAACGTGCACTTGAATGCAGATCGGGAAAGTGGAATGAAATTTTGTTATGGTTTTATGATCGTTTTGCATCTTTTCCTCTCTTCCTCAAAACTAGAGCACAAAAATTCTGTTAACACCAAGTCTTCCACACAGTACCTTGAAAGTTGACTGGAATGTTTATGATTTGTCCTCATGATAAATGGTAAATTAAAGCAGCATTTCATCTTGTGAAGTGAATCCAACCTTGTTCTCTGATGTGGTGGGCTGACCCTGGCTGGATGCCAGGTGCCCACCAAAGCCACTCTGTCATTCCCCCTCCTCAACTGGCCAGGGGAGAGAAAATGTCACAAAAGGCTCACGGGTCAAGATAAAGACAGGGAGAGCTCATTCAGTAGTTACCGTCACAGGCAAAACAGACTTGACTTGGGGAAATTAATGTATTTATTACCAATCAAATCAGAGTAGGATAATGAGAAATAAAATCTTAAAACACCCCTTCAAACAACCCCACCCCTCCCTTCTTCCCAGGCTTAACTTTACTCCCAAATTCTCTACCTCCTCTCCTACAGCAGTGCAAGGGGACAGGGAATGGGGGTTGCAGTCAGTTCATCGCGCATTGTCTCTGCCACTCCTTCCTCCTCAGAGGGAGGACTCATCACACTCTTCCCCTGCTGCAGCATGGGGTCCGTCCCATGGGAGACAGTTCTTCATGAACTTCTCTAGCATGGGTCCTTCCCATGGGCTGCAGTTCTTCATGAACTGCTTCAGCATGGGTCCTTTCCACAGCATGCAGTCCTTCAGGAACAGACTGCTCCAGCGTGGGTCCCCTAGGGGGTTACAAGTCCTGCCAGCAAACCTGCTCCAGCATGGGCTTCTCTCTCCATGGGTCCACAGGTCCTGCCAGGAGCCTGCTGCAGCCTCCTTCACGTGCATCCACCTGCTACAATGTGAGGTCCTCCACAAGCTGCAGGTGGATATCTGCTCCACTGTTAACCTTCATCGGCAGCCTGCTTCGTCTTCACCATGGGCTACAGGGGAATCTCTGCCAGTACCTGGAGCACCTCCTCGCCCTCCTTCTTCACTGACCTTGGTGTCTGCAGCATTGTTTCTTCCACATATTCTCTCTCCTCTCTCCAGCTGCCATTGCTGTTGCCTAGGTTTTTTTATCCTCTTAAATGCATTATCACAGAGGTGCTACCACCATCACTGATAGGCTTGGCCTTGGCCAGTGGCAGGTCCATCTTGGAGCCAGCTGGCATTGGCTCTATGGGACATACAGAGAACCTTCTAGCAGCTTCTCACAGAAGCCACCCCTGTAGCCCCTGCCCTGCTACCAATACCTTGCCATGCAAACCCAATACATCTGCACATCACAGAAGCTTCTTGTTCTGTTATCACTTGAATGACTTACTGTTTATATCTTAACCAGAAATCTGTTCTAGATTGGCTTTTATCCCATTACATTTTTTTAATGCAGTTATTACTATCAACATGTTTATCGATTTCCTCATCCTGTACTTGCCCATCTATTCCCCTTTGTTTCCTGTTGTCTTTTTTTTTTTTTTTTTTTTTTTCCCAGTTATTTGCAGGGCTTCTGTTGTACTTTCTGTGTTTTCTTCTGTTATTTTCTTCTTGGAGGTTGAATAAGACAACTTCCAGAGGTCCCTTACAACCTCCATTATTCTGTAATTTTGTCATTATCTTTTTTGGCACGGTGAACACTTGCTAGGAGCTATACAAGGTTATGTGATACAACAGTTTAACCAAAATACTCTGCATCTTCCTTCTTTCATTTCCTTACATTCTTCTCATTTTCCATGTTGCCATGTAGCCTTCCATTTTGTTCTTGTAAAATGAAGCCATTCTGCCTCCCTGCTTCAATTCTGATAAAATTATGGCCTTAACTCTTTCATATCCAAATGGCTTTCTCTAGGCCATCCTTACTTTTCCATTCTTACCTCTTTCTTGAGCCATTTTTTTTGCCAAGTTCCCTACAGAGAGTAGGGAAATTGTAGTTTTGGTTTATTTAAATACTTAAAATTCATTTTCCTGGCTACCATAATTTCCACAAAATGTTTATGTTGCCATCTGTCTCTCTTCTGTCTGTTTCTGGCATCTCATCAAGACAAGCATAATGGTCTCTTTAGAAAATGCTAGACATGCAGACAGGTTTTTGGTGGAATCCACAAGTACGTGTATGGCATGGTGGAAGCAATGTCCTTTACTTTGTCTAAAGAAAACTGTATTATGCAGGGTCTATGACTGCTTTATAAAATGAATGATTGTGTTCAGTATTTAAAAAACTAAGTTTCTAATTGAGTGTCCATAAGATACTCCAAAATCTTAGTAAAATATCAAACTCCATAAAGACAAGGAACGTGAAATATGTCAAATAAGAGAATTTCCATGTATTAGGAGAATACTTCTCTATCGTCTTTTTGGTTTTTGTTTTGTTTGTTGTTTTTTTTTTTTAATATCATCTGTTTATCTTTGATCTTCCTCACAAAATCTCTTCTAGGCATTGCTGGTGTTTAACTGTTTTAGAAGGGTTTTTTTGGCCAGGAACAAAAATTAATGAATCATAGATACTTCAGATTTCACAGTGAGTTTTCTTACATTTCTTTGCTCCTGGATTTAAAAAAAATCCAAACTTTTACATCTTCTATGTAGACTGTTATTATTTTCTGTCACTGTAGTCTGTTCATACCTCAAAAATTAAGAAAATGTTATTCCATATGGTCAGTCAAATCTGACCTAAATGGTACCAGAAGATTTTTAGTACATATAGTATAATGGTATACAGTTAAATGCTTTTCATCTAAGGATCTGGAAACTTTTTTTTTTTTTGAAAAAAGGGTAAATATTGTTTCATTGTAGGTATTTTGCATATAATGTTACTTCTTTAGGCCCATGGATATTGCAGTAATGTTTGTACAGTGACAACAACTTGTCCCATGCAATATGAATTCCATTTCTGGTCTTTCCAGACAAGATAACAGGAATTTGGCTGTATAATTCCTCCTTTGACTTATGTTACATAACACAAAGTGTTACTGTGGAGCAATAATTCCGAGCTTTCAAGTGTAAAACAGGTGCCTGTTGGGATCCCCTTCGTTCATAATTACTGAATTCCAACAGGGAAGCTACTAGGTAGAACATGCTGTAATAAGCTGTAATTAGTAACTTTGTCAAAGTTTTGCATCTATTTAATTTAACTGAGGAGTTTTACAAAAAAATAAAAATTAAGCGTGTCTCATTTACAGTTTACTGCAAAGGAACTGTCATCAAAGTCTTGAATATTTTTTTTAAAGATGTAGAGACATTAATAAATATTTCACTGACAAAATCAGAATTACTTCATCATGACTACCATGATGAGATCAGCCTAACCTGCAATTCTAATTTAGTAGCCTTATCTTGTTCTGAGAATTAATAGTCAGAAAACTATCACTTCTTAACTCAATAGTAAATGCTATCCCATACAAATATTCTTTCACTCATTTAGTGTTCCACCTGACAGTTGTCGGTGAGATTATTGCCCCAAACTGAAATCTGTGAACCTGAGCCATATGGTATAACCTTCCCCTCCTTTTAGTAACCTTCCCCTCCACGTACTCCACTGCTTGTTGTTGACCAACTTCCTGGTCCTGTGCTGAACCATTTGACTGTTATTAAAGTAAGTGTCAGTGTTGTGGTTAGCTTTTCTGTTGACTGAATGAGAAATCAAAAGAGTACGCAAAATTAAATTCCTCTTCTATAGTAATCTTAAAAATCCCGTCATCTCCATCATATGAGAGGTGGATATTCATGTCAGCAGTAGGTGACTGTAGCCTGCCTGATTAAACATATACCAAATATCAACATATGTTTGTATGTATTTCTTTACCCACTTTTTGGTTGGATTTGTGGCTCTGTAGCTCGATCATCTCAACAACATCTGTTCAAAAAGAAAAAAAAAAGGATTAAAAACTTGGATCCCTTCCTTCCATCTGCTGCTTTGCAGATGAAGTCCTGTTCTGACTGAACTAAAAAAATCCATACCAGATCCTGGCTACAGATCGTGAGGACATGTGAGCAATCAGGACATTTGAATGCTCCATCTGTGTTTGTATGAAGAGGACTCTTAAAAACTAATCCAAAACTCTATTCTCTAACTCAGCAAACAGACTTCAATCCCAACAAATACTGAAGCGCATGCTTAATTCATTTTTATTAAGCACAGAAAGTAAGCACCAGCTTAATTTTAAGGATATGTTTCGTTTTATTTGGCTTAATATAGAACATGTGCTTCAGGCATATTCTGAGAAGAATTCTAGCCCCCACAAAATAAAGGCAAAACTTCATGACCAAGTTTTTACCATTGGAAAATAGGGTAAGTGCAGCAAGATGGAGCTGAACTGACCCATGAAAATACAGATATTAAAACAAAAAAAAAAAAGAAAAGGCAAGTTAGTGATGTATGAGGTGGTGTACTGGAACCTAAACTCCTTTCTGCCTCACAAGTGAATTAAGTTTTACATTTTACTGGAACTCCAATGGGGTTAATCTTGATAGAATTTCTAGGTTGCAAAGATATACATAAACAGGAGATTCATCAAATATATTCAGGTGAAAATTCATTGCATTGGTTCAGGATTCGTTTCAAAATGCAGTCCAACTTCTGTGAAGCTTGGCATTTGCCTGGTACAAATAAACATCAGAAAAAGCTGAGGTGTTCATTCCTCATTTGGATTGTATGTCTTTCTAAAGAATGCTGTCATTAAACCATAGAAACCTATACGCAGAATCAAGCATCATGTTGCGTATATGCCAAAAAATGTCTTCAGCAGAAGCTAAACTACATAAATCGGAAGAAGTTGCAACAAACTTCACAGTAAGAAGAAATGAAGTGATTTTCCACTGCATTAGAATTCATCCATATCTTTAACAATTAGAGAATGAAGCTTGACATTTTCTGCTTTATTACTAGCTCCAGATATTGGTTATCCATACAGAAATCCACTTTTGGGTTTGTTTTTTTTTTTTTTTAATGTTGATAAATTTAAACACCAAAAACACTAGCTAGACATTAAACTCCATAATTTCATAGTCTATATGAAAAAATTATTTGTTTCTATTATTTTAATATTAGAATAACATTAAACAATA
The DNA here is from genome assembly GCF_000708025.1 of Charadrius vociferus. Lineage (NCBI taxonomy): Eukaryota > Metazoa > Chordata > Aves > Charadriiformes > Charadriidae > Charadrius > Charadrius vociferus. The sequence goes on along the minus strand of NW_009649320.1, from coordinate 4,033,978 downwards.
ATAAAATAAAATTGAAAAAGAGACCTTTTTTCTAATTAATTTGTTTCCATTTATTTGTTACTAACTTACCACTTTGTAGCTTCACTAAACTTCCTGTGTTTTGACATTGCGAAGGTAGAACTGTTTTTTTTGCCAAATCAGTGGAAATAAATGGAAAGACTGGAGTGGAGAAAAGGAGCTCTCTCGGAACACTTCTCTGTCCCAAGAGAAACATGACTGTCATCCACACTTTATGTTAACCTTCCCTTTGGCTGACACTTCACAAATTGTGGGTCTAATCACCTTATTAAAGTAGAGAATAGGAGGAAGATGAGAACTCAAACTAAAGCCCTTGCCAGAACTTCCAAGAGCTGAGGAGCCTGCCCTGGCAGCAGGGCTCACTGAGTGCTGGTGGCAGTGTCCGCACCAGGTATCTCAGTACAACAAAAATAATAGATTTTAGATGGCAGGGGATAGCATGAGGAAGGCTGTTGGTCTCTTCTGTTCTTTGGCCCTCTGACCTACATGCTCTAAGCCATCATACTCAAAATTGTAGGAGTCGGCTCACTCTCATGATTAAAACAGGCTTCGGCAGGGAGAAAGCATTTCAGGTATCACCCCTCTCCTTGCAGCTCTTTCCCCAGAATGTCTGCAATGTGAAACTGGAACATGAAGTGAAATATTAACAAGATCATGGTCACTATCCAAGGTTTCTGTGATTCAAAAAATGGCAGAGAGGGCATTATTTAATGGAGAAAAACAAAATGGTAGAAGAAAGGAGCTGAGTCAAGGAAGCAACCCATCGTATAAACCATCTAGAACCAAACACTCCAATGAAATGATGGACAAACAAACAGAAGAGTCAAGCCTTCCACTTGTCCTTGTCCTTAGCAAAAGTCATTATGCTAGACCAGTAATTATAGAGGGAAAATCTTTGCATTAAGAGAAGCAAAACTCAGGTCAAAAACATGTTCAAAGACATTCTTTTATGAGGCACTGAGATTTATAGTGATAAGAGGTCCAAAGCAAATAAAGCAGTTGGAATTGAAAATCAAAGATGTGTAAATCACCTTTGATGAGCCTCAGAGCACAAATAAATGTAGAAAATATATCAGTAGATGCCTCAGTTCAGATGATTGTGAAATTGTTTCAGTTTTGACTTCAAAATTTTGGATTTGTTGAGCTACTACAAAACTACAACTACAAAACTGGAAGAGCATGCCATCAGCTTGAAGACAACTGGAAAAAACTCCTGCATACCAGTTTTCTCCAGCATCTTTAGCTCAAACTGCGTATTGATGGAGTGAATTCTTAATTTCTTTGAAGTCAAAAACACCCCTATGGCAACAAGAGCAATTTGCTCATAGAAGGGGATATTGGAAATGTACTTTTAACTGTCTTTTGTCCATGATCTCATGGGTACTTTAAAAAAGTGTATTGTGGTGGTGTCATTTACCCCTCATGTCTCAAAGAGCAACAACACTACATAGCCAGCAACTCATCCTCATTTAGAGAACTTTGGAAGTTGGAGAATGGAGGTTTAATTAAGTTCCTGTAGATTTGTCAAAGCAGTTTCCACTGTATCATCTGGATGTCTTGCTATTAATGTAGTTGATTACTACTGCCTACATACCTAGGGTGTGGGCAGTGTGTCTAATAGTAACAGTATCCAATCCAAATCACTGTATGACTGCAGGAAAAACTGCTAACTTACATTCAAATATGATAAAATCAAAGAATTAGGAGCTTCAAACTAGAGTTTCATTGTCCAGATCATCCTCCTACTTTCTGAGAAAAGGAAGTGTATAGTAGGGGATCATGTAGTTCTACAACTGGTAGTCAGAAAAACACTCACCACAGGCTCCACATACAAAGATGCAGCTTGTTTGGGGAAGAATGTAAATATGATAGTTCTACAAAATAGTTTTATTCCTATTGACTTTTTCCAAAGGCAGGGTAGAACTGTGCAAGGTCAAGAGGAAGACACACACAGATCAACCATTCTGAGCCTCCTTCAATTGTCCCAGAGGGTGCCCAAGACCAAGGAAAGGAGAGGAGTTCTTTTATCTGTTAGCCAAAGCATTGCTTTGGCATAACAAATTCAGATACGCAAATTTTATCTCTTTTCTCACAGTTTTCCCTATTGCAAGTGAACTTTCGAGGTTAAAAAAAAACCAAAACATATATGTGAAAGGCAGTTAGGCTTCAGTTGCAGAATATTCTCTCTATGTGTTGCCAGAAATGCAAGTGAGAATCTCTATGACATACCAGTATAACCGCTGTTCTCAGTGGTTGCCCCGGCTGCAGCTTCTTATGCTCTTTAATCAGCTGAGACACTCAGCACCTCAAGCACTGGACCATGGCGGTTAAGCTCAAGAAAGAGAAGGTGAGTGCTACACTGGGGGGAAAAAAGAAAATAAAAAAAAGAAAAAGAAGAAAGGAAGGAATGTTTTCCCTTTTCAGAAAATGCTGAAAGTCAGTCAATAGTGGTGTACCTTGTGAAATGTCCTTTTGCTGTAGCGGAATATCATTTCAGCAAACAGTAGTTTTATCACAGAAGAATATTTCACACATGTAACCTTCTGCAAAACATCCACTGACACATAGATGTCGTAAGCCAGTTTTAACGAGGGAGAGCGCAGTTTTCATTACAGTACCAAAAAAGGGGAGGAATAGGGTACACAAGATGGGGGAAACCAAGTGTTAATCTTTGCTAAAATACCATCTTGATTTAAAAATTGTGAAGACTGTGCAAACTGTATTGAATCATTTTATTACTGTGTCTTCATTGCTTGGATATGATCCAAAAGGGCTATATTTTACCTGAAAAATTGGAAAGCTGATTAAGTCAAAATGGATTTCCTGGTGGCCTATGACTGCAGCCTTGTAAACTTATCGATTATGGCCCTCAACGTTGTTCTTATTGATGGCTTCATCTGAAACATTGTAAAACCCATGGCGTTCACTTTCTTCAGACCAAATACATTAGGAAAGTGACTTCAGTGCAATATGAGGCAGGAAAAGATGGTAGATTTTTTTCCCCTCTCTAAGGCAAGTATAAGGAAATTTATTAATCATATAATTTCATCCTGTCGTATTTCCTTAGCCTATGTTATGTAACTCTGGTTAGTAATGATTTTATCAAGGTTACAGAGTGCATACGTAAATGAAATTTGTGGCTGGAAATGATTTTTTTTTTTTTTTTTCTGGAGTGTACTAAACACATTCCATAGCTATCTTACCAAATTATTCTTAATTTTTTGTGGGTATGGTTGAAGGAAGGGGGTTTGTGAAATTGTATATGGGGTATAGGTCCTTTCAGCTCTGATTTCCTAGTAAAGACACAACTGTCTTAGGAAGGGCTTGTAAACCTCTTCCTACACGAGGGACTTTTTGATATCTGGATGAAAGGAGCTGTCATCTGTGAACTGCTTAAAACCATTGCTGTATCTGATATGAAATTAATACTCCTTAGAGTATTAATAGTGCTTTATTTTTAGTGATGCTCACACCTGTGTGAAATTTTGCTGAAGGGAAGTGAACAGCAAAATCCAGCTCTAGGGCGGGAGGGAGGGAGAGAGGAAGGAAGGAAGAAAGGAAGGAAGGAAGGAAAGGAAGGAAGGAAGGAAGGAAAGGAATACGGGAGGGCGGAAGGGAGGAGCAGGATGGCACACTGCCCACTTAGTTAACTGAAGCCTTCTCAGTCAAATGAATCATCAGTTTGGATGTGGAAGATATTTATGATTATGAGATTTGTTTGGCTCTTCTCCTTTCAAGCTGAGACTCCACGGGCTTTAAAAATACAGGATATTTCTCAATGACATTTACTTAGATTACCAACCTTCCCCAGGAAATGGAAGTAAACCCTTATCACCATAAATTCTGCTTTAAAGAGAGAGACTGCTTAAAGGACTACATACTCAGTATGAGCACCCCACAGGGAGGTTTACATTCCCTTTTCCAGCGACGCTGAACCAGGTGTAGACTACCTAGTCTGATGTTTAGCAAATAGCAGCACCTGACATGAAGCTTTCCTTTCAGAGCAAGCTAACTGCATTAATATTTACCTCAATTGTGGTCTAAGATTTACAGCTACCTCTACCTCTATGCTTCTGTGGTAGTATCAGTACCCAGTCTAGCTATTCTGTAGATAATCTGGATGTGTATTGTATCAGCTTTTAATTGTTATAATGACCATACCAAAGATTGCAGATTTGAAGACTGTATCCATGAATGATTACACACTGAGTATTTGAGATATCCTCTCACAAAGGTGACTAGGACCATCCATCGGGAACTATCATAGTTATTTTTTGTAGTCTGCCTGTGATTTTTATACAACTCACTGCATTCTTAGCTCAATAATTTATAAACCTTTCTGCTTACACCCTTCCATTAAGCTGTCTAAAGTTACTACCACAGTATTGGCCTTGTTGGTTGTTACTAAGATGTCTTTGCACAGGAGTATTAGTTTTTTTGCTTTGGTTTGGTTTGGACTTGGGGTTTGTTCAGATGTTTTTGGTTTTTGTTTTCTGGTGGGTTTTTTTATAAGAACTAAGGAACTGCAAAACAAAGTAGTCGCTTCCGAGAAGTGCCGGTAAAATGTATTTTCTTAGACATGCTGTTTTTAAGCCGCGGTTAGGGGCAAGTGGACATCAGAGACTAGTCAAACCTCTGACTCCAGGAGGACTGGGTTTTACTGGAAGACTTCCAGCGCTGCTTTGCACTGAATTTGTTCTATAGCTAAATGTCTAATCCACTTTGTGCCATGATGCTAGGCAAACTTCATCAACACTTAATTGATGTAAATTAGCATGTACTGTAGAGTTGTTCATACAATTCTATAGAAAATTTAAAAACAATGCAGCAGACTCTGACGATTTATGCCAAATCATGAAACCGTCTTCCTACTTGGATCAGTGGTAGGGATAAGACTTAAAAGGGTGCACAACACATTTCTTGTTTGACTGTGATGGCTAGAATGAAAGAAAAATATCTCTCATGAGAGGTACAGGTAATTGCAGCTCATAAAATCCTCTGTTAAATGGGCTGTACATCACACAAGTACACGCAGGCAATTTCCTTTTAGCCCATCTCCCTCTCTTCCCTGTTACCTTCTTCTTCCCCTCCTCCTGCCACATATAAACATTTGGGTTTAGCATGTGCTAAAAGTTAAATGCAAGGCTTAAAATAAGTTTTATATTTCTAACAGTAGATCAATACTTTTGACATGATTGAACATTATGGCTCGTATGAATTCATCTTTGAAGATAAAAAGTCATCAACATATATGTGATTCTAATACTAGTGATTAAATGCCATCTTCCCTTCTGGGTTCTACAGCTGAGGTATCATTCTTGGTACGGTATTTTTCAGTTCTGTTAGGTTTACATCAAAAGTGTTACAATAAATGCTCTCCTCAAATGTATGGATGTTCATCTGGATAGATATCCTACCTGCTTGATAATTAAAAACCCTTCATCTATTCCTGCCAGATTATTCTTATTTTTGTAATATTTGAGGTTTGCACCTGTATAAAAAGTAAAAAATTATTGCTCGTCTGTTTTATTCAGTAAATCATCTCTTTGTAAGTAAAATGTGCAAAGAAATGTCTGATAAAATTTTAGGCAATCCATTCAAAACTAAAGATTCCAAGAATTCCAAGTAGCCACAGTTGTTTGCACTTATGCATTAGACAGAGGCCTTGTAGTTCATATCAGATTCTGACCTAAAAGGTACCCAGGGAAAACACAAGCAATTTCAAATGTGAAACGGGAAAAAGCGAATTCTACTAATTGAATGAAAAACAACCTGGGATTATTTGTCAGAAGGTAAAATTTGTCACCTCATCGAGGGGTGTTTTGGGGAAACACTACCTAAATCTTTGCTTTACAGTGAATCTCATCCTTAGTTTTCTCGGTTTACAGCCCAGCATGCTGGCACAGTTATCCCTAGTGATCTGAACACAAATCTCTTTTCATGTTGAAGATTAAAAACAGTGCACTGGGACTCCTGGAATTACAAAGCCAACCTGTTGTGTGGGCCATATTTGCCATGTGCAGTCAGGGCGAAAAACTGAACTATCATATGGTAGAAGAGCTTTTTCATGATAAAATAGCAGCCATTAGTCATGCTCTCCAAAGGGAAAGACAGGAAAAAGTTACCAACAGCTATGAGCAAAATGTGCATACGGTCAGTGATCGACTGATCGCTGGAGAGTGGCCAGATGGCAATTCAGACCTTGGTGAACCCCCTTCAGCAGCCACCTTCAGTGCACAGAGCTCCTTGCGCCAGAAAAGCAGAATTGTCTGTGTGTCCAAAACGCTTGAAGTAAGAATCCTCACCATTACAGAGTTGTACCTCTTTCTGAAGTCCCAAGCATAGCCGTGAGCTCTTTGATTATGTTCAGTAATGATAACACGATACGTTTCTCCTCTTGTACTTGCAGGTTTTTTTGGAAGTGCATGTAAACTCTTCAACTCTTTTAGTTGTCTGATTGCACAGGTGATTACAGATGTAAACAATCAGCAGACATGAGCTTTGCAGATGCAATTAATCACAAGACACACACAAAAAAATACAATTCTGCGTCATAAAAGTTAAAAGCTGGTAAGCCAGAATGCAAACAGGCATTTGAAATACTGGGAAAATATTAGTGATGCATTTGGTTTTTTTGACGGGAAATTTGCTTTATTATTATATAATATTTTAAGTAAACAGTTTGTAATTATTTTTTTAAAAGACCAGGAATATTGTAACTATAACTGCACAACTTAATGACCTTTGATAGGAAAATGTCAAATTTACCCAAATGCTGCATTTTACCCATATTCCAAATCATTTCATTTTTAATTATAGCTGTAAATTTCAGAGGACAAACTTCTGATTAAGATTAAAAACTAACATAAAATAAAGTAAAACCTGTAATAGCAAACAAAAAATGGCTCCTAAATCTAGAATACACATAAATCCCTAGCTGTCCATTCTCTTTACAAAGAGAAGAGACAGGTCTTTTATCCCTTTTTTTCTTTATCCCTCTTTCTCTTTTATCCTTTCAAATATGGAGCTTAATCACCCAAGATTACTACGTGTACTTCCTCCGATCAACACAATTAGAAGTTAACATCACAGAATAATAAAAAGTATTAAAGACT
>NW_009649320.1:4015556-4026826 GCF_000708025.1 Charadrius vociferus | reverse complement strand
CCAGGGTAACTGGAAGCAATGCAGTTGATCTGTCTTTCCACCCTGTGGGCAGGAGTAGTGCATACTTCAGGTCGAGGGTGGATGGAGAAGGGTTAAGATACCCATTGAGAGGATTTTGTTTAGATTGTTGATTCAGTTTCTTTTTCAGTTTTGTTACAGTGCAAATGTGACTAACCACAATGTAAAAGCAAAGAGATAGTGAAGTGAGCTGAATGTCATTGCAACCCTTCATCTGCTTAGTGAAACTAATGTTTCTGTGCCTTTCCCTGCTATGTGTTGGCTGTGGGCTAATGTGACTGTGGAGGTTCAGGACACCTCCTGGGAACACTCCCGTCCATGCCCATCATGGCAAAGATGTTTCAACATACTGTCCTAAGTCATGGACTCAAAGCTTCCAGGGTAGCAAATCAGCAAAGAAAATATGTGGCTAATTCTCTGTTTGGTCTTCTTTGTGTTTGAACGTGGAATATAATAAAATATAGTGAATCCACAATGATTATCATTGGACAAAGTAAAAAGTTTCCTTTGGTATTTCTGGTATCTTTTGGGAAACATCCAGACAATATATTCCCATCATAGTCGAAGATAAAAAAATTTCCATTACAAAAGTTACTCTGAAGGATGTTAAGCTCTTTCTCTCTCTCACTTGGATGTACCATCAGCGTGTCTATGTAATTTGCATCAAAGAATTATAATATAAGTGTCAGAGGAGTTCTCTACACTGTCAAGGTTAATTTTCAAAAGTATTGAAACATGGAGGACATTCAGGAAACATCTGGAAGAAAAATGAATGTTGTGCTAATATTTAAAAAAGAGTAAATAGAATAACCTATTTAGTTATAAGCTTGTCATCATAAAATCAGTCCGAGGAAAAAAAAAAAAAAAGAAAGAAACTTCTAATATGGGACTCAGTTTATAGAGAATTAAAAGAGAGTAATTTAATTAATGCAAATCAGCACAGGTTTCTGGAAAACGGATTGTCAAAGTAACTTGTGGGCTTTTGACTTGTAAAGGTATTGTTGCTGTAATAGTCTTGGATTTCTATTCTGACCTGATATGGCACAGTATCTTGGCAAATAATGTCAAACAATAAAAAAAATAAATCTACATGCTATATATAAAGTCTGGTAAAAGATATCTGAATAGTAACTCAGTGTAATTATGAGCAGGACTCGTTAACTGGCTACAGAGGTTGATACACGGGGATCAGTTTTTGGCTCTAAGCTATTTAATGAGGTTATGAATGTCTTGGGGGAAACAGTTGCTGATACAGTCTTCAAATGATGCACAAATTACAGAAGGAGGTAACAAGCAGGTGGAGGCAGAAGACTGACTGGGTACCGGTCAGGACAAATCTTCACAGGTTACTAACTGTGCCTCTCAGCAAAGTGTTTATGAATGCAGCCTGTTCCCACGGGATGGAGAACTCTGTCCAGGTAAGCCACAGCTCCAAAACCACTTGCTCACAGATCACATGTATGCACTACATACATTGTTCAGTGTAGTGTGGTTCGGTAAATCACCACCCACACAGGTAATACAGGCGGACACACAGAGCACTCCCACAACCTCAGGTGGCACCAAGGGACCCACCCTGTCTCCCTCTGCCCCGGCAGGATGGGGGTTGGGTACCGAGAACATATATGTACACATGTACGATGTGGATCCCTCCAGCAGCTGGGCTCAGACAGCCAGTCTTCCCAGAAGATTTTTTATCACACAGTCAGATAATATCCATGCTCTGGGACACAGCAACACACTAATTTTCAAGCCAGAACTGGGAACGCACCATCTACCCCTCTGTGCGCCCCCATTTCCAGCAGAGACATCCTTGGCCCCCGGGCTGGAAGGCACTTGCCATGCTGGCTCCCCCATCCAGAAGGGCACCCATGCTCAGGAGGGTCCCTTGTGCACCCGTGCCTTGCACGAGAAGCAGGGCCACCATTAGCAGATGGGCTGTAGCCAGCCTTGAGCACATGCCCAGAGGAATGTCAAGCATGAGCAGAGTAGCCTCTGAGTTCGGTACTGGTGCCACCACTATGAAAAAGGAAACTTTGAGAAGGTCTTCAGTTTTGCAGTTTTTTTGTAAGCTGGAAGCCTTAAATTTGAAGCTAAGTAATTTAAGATTAGAAAGTATGTTTGGAACTGGATGTTGTTGCTCAGACAACTTGCCAATGGATGTATTGAATTCACTATTTCTTGAAATGTTGAAATCAGAACTAGGAAATTTTTTTTGGTTTAGGTTTGTTTTTTTTTGGTTTGGTTTTTTTTTTTTTTTAAATGTATGCTTAATTCATGCAAGACCTAATGCAGGGAAATAGTTCATTGTCTGTCAACGAGTAGGTCAGATCTGAAGATCATAATAATTTTACTTTGCCTTATAATCTGTGAAAATGGGCTTAAGGAGATGTTTAGTCCTTGCTGAAAAATGTTCCCAGTCTTTTATTCCATTGAAACATTGAGCTGAAACTTCCTTTTGCATCATAGAATCATAGAATTGTCTATGTTGGAAGAGATCTTGGAGATCATCAAGTCCAACCATCAACCAAAACCACTACTAAGCCATGTCCCTGAGCACCACATCTACCCGTCTTTTAAATACCTCCAGGGATGGTGATTCCACTATTTCCCTGGGCAGCCTGTTCCAATGTTTAATAACACTTTAGTTGAAGAAATTTTTCATAATACCCAATCTGATCCTCCCTTGGCACAACTTGAGGCCATTTTCTCTTGTCCCATCACTTGTTACTTGGGAGAAGAGACTAACCCTCACCTCGCTACAACCTCCTTTCAGGTAGTTGTAGAGAGTGATAAGGTCTCCCCTCAGCCTCCTTTCCTCCAGACTAAGCAAGCCCAGTTCCCTCAGCCACTTCTCATTAGACTTGTTCTCTAGGCACCTCAGCATCTTTGTTGCCCTTTTCTGGACACACTCCAGCAATGTCCAGGTCTGCTAAGTGAAGGTTTTTTACTAACCAAAACCAGCCAGACTTAATATTTCTTGCATTTTTAGTACCAAATATATGAATTAATCTGAAAAGCAATTCAGCAATTTTTAAAAAGAATAGCATAGCTATCTGGATAACCACCATTCTTTATGGGCATTAGAGACACATGGATGTATTGTGAAAATTTCACTATAAAATGCAATCTCACTTTTCCAAATTAGATTCAGCTTTAAATCTCTTAAGGTAGAAAGGTAGAATATGTAAAACATAGTATCTCAGGAAATGCCTCGACAATTAATTTTCATGGGTTTGGGTTTTGTGGTTGTTTTTTTTTTTGTTCAAATATGAATTTCAGAAATGCCCCTGCTCACAAGAATGCTGAGAACAGTGGTGGCAATATAGCCATCAACTTTGCGTCCCTCAGGAAAAGACAAACCATCATTTTTCAGTTTGGGCAAAGAAATAACAAGGTAAATGAAAGGGTTGCCCACGTAGTGATCTCATGCAAGCACTGACAATATGAAAATATTAATCCTTATGCAGTTGCTTTTAATAGGTGTCGGGGTTTAACTCCAGCCAGCAGCAAGGACCACACAGCCAATCACTCACTTCTTCCCCCCACCAGTGGGATGGGGAGAAGAATCAGAAAAAATAAAGAAAATTCATGGGTTGAGATAAAGACAGTTTAATAAGTAAAGCAAAAGGCACATATGCGAGCAAAGCAAAACAAGGAATTCATTCACCTCTTCCTATGGGCAGGCAGGTGTTCAGCCATTCCCACGAAAGCAGGGCTCCATCACACCTAACAGTTTCTTGAGAAGACAAACGCCATCGCTCTGAACTTCCCCCCTTCCTTCTTCTTCCCCCAGCTTTATATACTGAGCATGATGTCATATGGTATGGAATATCCCTTTGGTCAGTTGGGGTCAGCTGTCCTGGCTGTGTCTCCTCCCAGCTTCTTGTGCACTCCCAGCAGACTTGCTGGTGGGGCGGTGTGAGGAGCACAAAAGGCTTGACTGCTCAGCAAGAACCAAAACCACCAGTGTGCTACCAACACCATTCTCATCCCAAACCCAAAACACAGCACTATACCAGCTGCCAGCAAGGACGTCAACTCCATCCCAGCTGAAACCATGACAATAGGATACTAACAAAACCAGAAAAAGGGTGACGATGGGGAGGGGAGGCAAGGATTCAAGGAATAATTTTCTTATTTTGCTTAAAAAAATCTCCCAAACCTTTTCTTTTTTTCTATCAAAGTGCGCATAATTAAAAAAGTGCATTAGAGATGGTCATACCAGAGTTGATGAGATGGGGGAAATATTTTGTCTAGCTCATCTATAACGATATTTAAAAGTTTGATGAGTAGGGACTATTGTTTCTAAATTTTATCAGTTTCACCATGTTGTTTTTGAATTAATCAAGCTAATATACCATTATTTTAAATAGCTCATAAGTCAACATAAGAAATATGTTGTATGTATATGTGTGTACATTATATACCTGCATGTTTTCATAACATATCTATTTTTGGCTCTTTTTTGTAAGAAAAAGACTGAAAAAAACAATCACTTAACGTTCCAAAGTAAAAATTTCCTTCCATCTAGTTTTGAGTGCTAAAGACATTGACTTGAAAGAATGGAAAAAATGTAGAGGGCAAAACTGATTGTCTAGCAGAATAGCTCTGGATTGCTAGACAAAAATGACCTTCTCCCCACCTCCCCCAGATCTGGTTTATTTCATTCTCTGTGCTATACAAAAAATGGCCACAGACTGGTGTCAAATGTCTCTCTTTGTAGGCTTTTAATACTTACAACCACAGTGTTAATTTGGCAGCCAATGTCCTTATATTTGCCTCTTGTTTGTTTTTTTTTCCTACAAACATTATTTTGCTTACACTTTTAGAGCATCCTAGCAACACCGCCACTAGATTCACCCTTACTGGTGGAGGATATAGATCGTGAGACCGCTGATTTAACTAAACCTTCAGTTAAATATCCACTAGTTAGACAGTGGTTCAGTCATTAAAATAATTTTATCAGATCCTCATGTCACATTCCCTGCGTAAACACACAACCCTTTATTGGAATGCTATTCATTTTTTCAAAGTGAAGAGAGAGGAAAAATAGGATCAATTGTTGCCATTAAAAGATACAACAGCTGGTATAGCCATCATAATTTTTTACTCTTTAAATAATTGATGAAAGTTAAATTTTGTTGGTTTGTTGGGTTTTTTGTTGTTTTTTATTATTTTATTTTTTAATCTGGACAATTATACAGGTACTTTATGAAAGAAACAATGTGGATTTACAATCAAGCATACTTTATTGTAATTATATGAGCTTGAGTTTATAGTATCTTGCCCATTTAACTGGAAGAGGGCAGGTTTAGATTAAACATTAGGAAGAAATTTTTCACTTTGAGAGTGGTAAGGCACTGGCACAGGTTGCCCAGAGAGGTTGTTGAGGCCCCATCCCTGGAGGTGTTCAAGGCTGGGCTGGATGTGGCCTTGGGCAACCTGGTCTAGTGGGTGGGTTGGAACTCAATGATCTTTAAGGTCCTTTTCAACCTAAACCGTTCTATGATTTTATGATTAAGTATTTAATTCTTCAAAGTTTCCTTAAAAAAGAGAACCTGTGGCCAAATTTGGTTGAAGAAAGACTTTGCAAGAGGAAGAAAAAAAACCTGCTGTGAAACTTTTTTAATAATGTAAAAATGATAACCTGGGGTTTGAGGTTTTCTTAAGATAAAGATTTCCTTTTAGAATTTACAGCAAAAATGTAACTAAGGCATGAAAACTTTAAAAAGTAATTTGACTAGAAAGCTAAATGAAATTAGGTTTTCAATATGCCCAAGCTTAGATACATAAAAAAAAAGTAAATCTAAAATAAATTGTAAGAGCATATTCAATTTGGAAAAGATCTGGGAAAATATATTCTTCAATGCATAAAAGTCATGACTTTTGTTGATAATTCTTGCTGGTAGAATGTCTTGTTAGTGAGACAGATCAGGATACATGCTTTTGTATACACACTACTTACCTTTAATGATAGTCTTTTAGCTTTAATGGATGTTTTTCCCTTCACTACATGTCTGGATCCAAAGTCAGGCATTGGACAAATTTGCAGCTCCATAGACTTGCCCATAATATTTTGTGTCCTTAACTTTGTACATTTGATGCATTTGTGAAGACAGTAGTTACGAATCAGCTAACCATTATTTGAGAAGACAAGAATCTTTCTCAATACACACTTAATTCTTTTGGACCTGAAAATGGATGCAACTGATTCACGTAAGAATGTCGTGCCTGCTAATGGTTTTGTACCTGTAAGTTTCCAGGCACTGCTTATGCTTTTTTGGGGGGGTAATCTGTGGATAAGGAGGGATGGCTTCCTCTGGGGTTAGAAGATGCCATTCCTGAGGGAGCTATTTTTAAGTTATGCTTTTGAAAGTATCACTCTTCCATAAAGACCCATGTTCTCCCTGTCACTTCGTAAAGAAAGCAGCTCATCTCCATCCTTCTCTTTACATCGCAGGAACAGTGGTTTAAGAAGGCAGTGGAAGTGTAAATTATAATATATCCACTGATGTAGTCCCTGTAACTGAGCTGCTCTGTCTTGGCCTACATTAGCCGTGCATGAGATCTGCAATTTTTCATCAAGCGATTTACAGTAACATTGTAACTAAGATGACAAAAAATCATTTATGTATTTGATTTTTAAGCAATGAGAAGAATTGAAAGAAATGAGCCAAAGCACTTTGGAAGTTCACAGCAATATCCTCTTTGTGTGTCTTAACATTAGGGCTCATTTCACTCTGCAAAATGTGTACAAGAAGAACATTCCATTGCTGGGAATGAGACAAAACACTCTGAAATGTTGATACAATCTGAGTGTGCCATAAAGGATGTACAAACTTTGAATGTAAACAATGCACACTGAGGAAGTCAGGGCACACTTATAAATTAGGCTTATAAAGTATTCACCAGATCACTTTTGTGCATTGAACTGATGCATATGCATTATACATTTGCTTTCCCTTCTACATCTCTCTCGGTCCTTCCACATGCAATTCATGCAAGCTCAGTCTCTCAAGTTCAGTTAGAATCAGTGGACAAATCTGGAGATGATAAGAAGGCTGCAAGCTAGATTTCCGTGTATGCCTGTGATTTCCATGCCTGTGACTCTGAAGGTTAAAACCATAATTGTTTATGAACTTCATAGGTCCACCACGGGGCTGTTGTGATTTACGTTCGCTGAGGATAATGTCCTTGTAATTCTACCTCACAAACAGCAGTGCAGACAAACTCAAAGGACTAAAAGATTGCAAATTACCCAAATTTAAAACAATTATAGCTTTGGTCTTATGACCATGAAGTTAGAAAAGTAAAATACAAACAGAAATATATGTGTTTATCTGACATTTAGTTTGTTTTACTCCTCATGTCCTCCTCCTTCTTTCACATCCTCTCTGAAAGACTGTTAGCAGATTTCTCAACAAAGGACAGATAAACCTGAAGATGGTTCCTTCTACTCTGTCTCAGAGACCTTATTTCGTTGACAGAGAATTTAAGGAATCAGGATAATTGCTTCCACTCAAGAGATTCTAATCCAATTTAAGAAGAAAAATTGAGTGAAACGTGAGAGTTGAAAGTGGAACAAAAAGGTTGTCTTACATATTGTGACCAGGACTGAAATAAAAAAAAATAGTAAGTTATGCTTACTGTGGTTATACTGATTTAATTATCCAAAGAAACCTACTTTCTAATTCTAGTCAATAGCTACAGTTTTAACATGAGGTTTTATCCATAAATATATCTATGGAAAAAAAAAGCAAAAATGCTGATTAAGATAGCTACTCATACTTGTAAAACAAGATGTATTTCCAATATATTGTCTTTAGGAATAGCCACTTTCCTGTCCATTACGTGCATGCATCCCATACATGTGCATGTGTCAAGGAAGCAGAAGTACCACTCTCCTAAGTGCAAGAGGTATTACTGTTATGATAACTGATAGCAATTACGCATACATTTCAGTTCAAAGGAAATACTGAGGGATGCAACTGAATGAAATATTTCTTGCATACAAAACAAATGCACAATAGTACTAAAAACTTCAGTATTATTACAACAATCATGAAAGATAAAATTCTCGAAGGAGACATAAGACTATATAAAGCAATGTATGGTTATGCACTGAATATTAATATCTCAACCCGAGAAGCAGGGAAAAATTATGTAAAAATAAATATGTATTTTACTAAACAGTAAGGAACCCAACAGCTTTTGCATTAGCCCAGAGGTCATAAAAGAAGTGTGAATCTAGTAAAGGTTATTTCCATTGGGTTTGATAAGAAAACAAACTGAAATCAAACCCACCTGTAAAGGAGTGGAGTCAAAAGTAGCTCTTGTTCACTGTACACCTATGGTAAGAGCTGTATTAGACAAAATAAATTACATACTACCAAGAGAATGCCTTACTGCTCTGAAGACATAAGGGATATTTCAGTTCTGCTTGTGTGCTTGTATGGATGAGAGAAAGAGGGTGGGCATGACTCATCCTGACAAACAAAAGCTATTCCCAGAATAAATGTGCAGACCCTAAAAATATCAAGGCAAACAAACAAAACATGTAAAAAAGAAAAAGGAGAAAACATCTTAATATAAATAAAGGAGGTGAAAGAACAGTTACCCATCTGAGATATCAGTTAAATATAAAATAATGCATTGGTATGCAAACAGGGAAAAGCAGTCATTCAGAGCTTAATGTCTTATGCCATTAATATCATGTATGCATAAGTTGTCTCTTACAATATTGCTTCTAAAAATATCACATTTTTGTCTTCCACAATTTACAAAAAGAAGTGCACTTCACAACCATTAGCCACATCTCATTTTTGTGATTGCTTCTCAGTTGATATAAACCACTGTGGCTTCCTCTGTGCCAATGGAGATTTTTTATATTAATTTGGGCTCTTCATCTTTTCCTTAGACATTCTGTGCAATTTTGTGCAATTAGCAAAGTTATCATACATAAAATGTTTTTGTGTTCATTAAAATCCAAATAATGTTCAAAACAAATAAGCTTCCACAATCACAATATCTAAACACATGTCTGTTTTACAGTTGTATGACCACCAGTGGAAAAGGTCCTCCCTCATTTCTCTATCATCTGGTATAACTCTCTTCAGGCAATGTATTACAATGTCTATTTTTCATCCAACAACATTCTTCAGTTCTTAGACTGGCCAGAGGATCATTAGTGGGGAGAAAAACTCATCTATCACAGACATAATATAGTACTTATATCTCATAAATCGTTGAATAGTTTAGAAGACCCAAAATCCTCTAGGGACTGTAGCAAATTCAAAAGCTGTTCCTAAATGATAGTGTAGATGCTTGAGTTTCTGACCTGCCTAGCTACTAGGCAATAAAAAAGAAAAAAAATACAGGCAGACACAGTTTGTTATATGGAACATATATTTGCCTACTCAACATCAGGGCTAGCATGCACCCAAATTTTGCACCTGCAGTTTGCAAAATGTAATGCAGTAGGTGTCAGTTAGTGCAAATTGACATAACACTGCCAAGTCAGCACCTAGAGAATCTCATTGGTTGCTGTTATAGGGTTTTGTGTTAGGACTAAGGTCTTGAAATCACTGAAAAATAGTGATTTCTTTTAAATTAAGATTACAAGGGATCTTCATCTGTCT
Source organism: Charadrius vociferus (assembly GCF_000708025.1). Taxonomy (NCBI): domain Eukaryota; kingdom Metazoa; phylum Chordata; class Aves; order Charadriiformes; family Charadriidae; genus Charadrius; species Charadrius vociferus. The sequence goes on along the minus strand of NW_009649320.1, from coordinate 4,017,167 downwards.
CTGACAGTAAGAGAGAATGGAAAATGTAGATAGGCAGAGACAATATACTCACACACCACAGTTTATGCTTTATTATTTTTTCTTCTGCATTGATAGTGATGCTGATTTCTAGTTTTTGGAGGCAACTAGCATTTAGCAGCTTATTGGAAGATGGCCAAGGAATATTTCAGTTTGATGTATTATTTTAGAAACAATGCCTTGGAATACAAATCTGTTTTGGCTCTCAGATTAGGAGAGTAGTACTAAGTGAAAATGTTAATTACGCTCCTAGTGCCCACTTAACGTAGCAGTCCTCAGTTTCAAAGAGCAGTCCTTGATGTACTACAAGGAGCTGTACCATCTCACAGTTGTACCATTCCTCTGAGATTTCCAGCAGCAAAATTGTATCAGGAGATGGCTAAAAATGTTAGTCTCTTAATATTATTTTTCCATGTAAGCAGTTGCTGTAGTTGCCATAGGAATATTATATAATTGCATATTGATGGTGGGGTGGCTTATGTGATTATTGAGTAAGTCAACATTATGTAGTATTCAGAGGGCCTTTGGCAGACTTAAAGGAATTTTTCAAGCATGATATGGAGCTGCTTGGAACAGAATAGAAATAGTTAACAATGGTTTAAGAATTAATTATTGCATAGGTATACGTAATGCACAGTCTCCTTATTGTAATGCATAATCTTCTTTTCTCCTGAAAACGAAATAAGCACCTCCCTATACTTGCATCCAGTTGTCACAGGTAACCTTGGGAGTGCTGCTCCGTTCACACTATGGTGACTACACTGTGCCTTTTTGGTATGTAATTCATGCAGCCACTCTGCCCTGGGTTGTTTGTGAAATGCTGTGCATGTGGAAACATGACTGATTTGACAGATTTCAGAGTGCACTAAAGTATTTGGGATATGACTGCAACGTCACCTTTTCACCAAAATGCCCGAAGATAGGGTGAAGCAGTAAATGCTTGCTGGGTAGCACAGAGGAGAGTGCCAAGATTCAGTTTTTTTGGGATAGACTTCCAAAAATATGGACCCAGCCTTAGGTCCTGCTGTGAACCTCCTTTTCATCTGGTCTGAGTACTGAAAATCCATGACCGCTGAATTCTGTGATGCTGAAAATATGCGTTTGCAGATGGACAAGGATGTATCCCTGCTTCTGCAACAGGAAGTGTGGAAATCTGAACCAAAAGAAAGAAGTGATTGATCCCAGACCATTAAATATAAGAAAAGTTGCAGGAAAATTAGATTTGTGGTTCTTTTTCCTAGTGGCTATAACTGTACTAATAGCAAAAAAAACCCCAACAACTGGCCACATCCTGTTCTGTGGCCCTGGCACAGCACAGCTTATGCCTGTGCAACTAAAGTCTCGTCTTTCCACAAGGTCTGCTGTTCGCACACTGGGAAGTGTCTACTGGCTTGTGCTATCCCTTGAACAGGGTTCAGGAGTGGGTTATTTGGCAGAAGCCACAACCATTCTGTAAAGCAAGCTCACCTCTGCATAGGAGAGATGGTCTCATGCCCATACTTCAGACTGTGCCTTTAGCCAGATTTAATTTGCTGGTATAGGTGTAACTAACAATGAACCATTGTGACAGTGATTTTCACCAATATGCTGAGG
>NW_009649320.1:4001759-4015525 GCF_000708025.1 Charadrius vociferus | reverse complement strand
TTTGTTTGTTTGGTTGGTTTTTTTTTATTTGGGGGTGGGGGCGGGGGGCAGGGATTAGACCTTTATGTCTCAGCTCCTCATATCAGAGAAGATACTTACATGCTGGGCTGACTGCAGCTCTGCATTGCCAACTTCAGCTCCCCCTGTTGAATCCTCTCAGAGGATCCTGCCTTTGGGCCAGGGAATGGCCTAGATGACATCCAAGTATCTCTATTTACATGTTTTCTACAAATCTAAATTAACTACTGCTCCTGCCTAGGACAGCTTGAGTGGATCCCGAGCAACCCTTAGTTCTCTGCGTAGTTGCATACAGCATAAGGGGACGTGGAAACACGATAGCAAGATGAAGAGTTTCGCTGCCAGGACCTTGGCCTCCTTGTTCTTCTGAGCATCCACTCTCCCCACCACGGGCAGCTTTCCATTGCTACCATTTCTTCGTTACCTCAGCACACTAGACCCGCCAGACCCCCAGGTTAAAAGGAGATGGTAAGACCTAGCTGAATGAAGCTTGGTTTTCTGGTTTGACAGTTCATTCACTGGCTATATGCTGAAAAATCCACTTCCTCCCTCACATTCCCCATGGAAGTTTGGATGGAAAGTTATTGAGAGATGATCAGTATGCTGCCGCTTTCTCAGCTTGGCGTTTCTGACCGGAACAACCAATTTTGACTGCAAACAGAATTTCAATGCCAGAGCTAACATTGCCTGTGTCGCCAGCTTAATAAATAGAGCAAAGAAACCCTGGCACAAATCACAGCACAGAACTGGAGCAAAGTCACTGCCTGCTAATGTCTCCAGTAATGGAAAATACACTAATGATTTCTGGGTCTGTGGGTTTTTCTGCTGGCTTTATTCCAGATTCTGGAATCCCAAGGATGATGCACGCAAGTTCTCAATGGCTTTGTGATAAAAATTGTGTGGATTTTTATGATATTAGTTTCCAGACAATTTCCCTGTCTGACAATTTCTTATGGGTGATGCTTCTTTTAGTTAGCATCTGTTGTGTCTGTTTATCCATGCCTTGCAAGTATTTTAAACTGTAGTATTTTGCAGAATCATCCATACAGAATAAATGATGTAGTCCAAAAAAGTCGATGTGGAAACAATGAAAGTAAAATCACCTTCAAAAGATAAAAATGTCCAGTTTTTAATACTTTGGGCAGTAAGACTGATGGTCACATGAAGTCCTAAATGTGTCTCTTGAGTCTTCTTAAAACAGTATCCATATTCTCATAGTGTACATATATTTTTAAATAAACCTGTCTGAATACACCAGGGAATAAAATCTATCTATCTATTTTATTATTTCTTTGCTTTGAAACAATGTTCTTAAAGAAGAGGAAATAAAACCAAACAAGCCAACAATGCCTCCACAAGAGAATTATATTGTACAGTTCTCTTATTTGAACATATGAACAAGGAAGAAATCTTCAGTGTTTCACCTGATTTATGGCTGACACATTTTCATGTCCACTTTCAGGTAAGAAAATGATTTTGAGCTTTGTCATACTAGTAGCATTGATAAGATACAAATGAGTATAGAATATATGATGTAAATGAAGACGATTATGCCCGCTAAATATTTCCATTTATTTGTTTCTTTTGGTGTCTTCCAAGCTCTAAAGTTCACCTTTGACAAAGTGTCTGAAGTGTTGTAAATAAATAACTTCACTTGCATGCAAAATATGACTCTGGTACAGTAGTATTAGAAGTCAGTGCAGTATACCAGTACATCTTGCAGGCAGAAAAATGAGAATTGTAAACCTGAGATTTTAGAAGGTTATAACTAGTTTTCAATCTCTCAGAGTAAAATATATTCACAAATTATTCACAATTTCAATTACTTATATGGAAAAAAATTACTTGCAAAGTGACATTTTTGTTGTTGTTGTTGAGATTTTTCTTCTGCATTCAAATATAATTCAATATTTGCCACCTGCAAGTCTACAAGGGGACTTTTTTTTTTTTTAATTAGTGAAGGCAAAATGTGCAAGGTTTGTGTGATGAATTAAACTTAAAAGCTGAATGTTAAATTCTAATTTCATCATATTGTTCTGCTATGAAATCTGATATTTTTCTAAACTGGAGATGAATTTTTGATTCTCTTGGGAAAGACATAATTAGCAGGAAAAAAAACCACCCTAGAAATTGGAGAACACAGAGACCTTCATCCTAAATTCAGTTATTTGAAATGCATAGAGATATTGCTCAACAGCATTTATTAGTGAAATCTGCTTTTTATCAGTTGTTTATGTAATACCATAGATATGTAGTGGGGCTTTACAGAGAACTAACTGTGCTTGGTAACTCTTTGGTTGTCCAAAATATACCGTGTATTTGTGGTGTTAGGACAGCCCATAAAAGACAGATTATGAGGTATTTGTGGAAAAAACTTATCAGAGAATTGACAACAATTAACCCTTTTGCTGACAAAGACATGAAGGAAGCTGAAATGGACTCTGTTTAAAATAAAAAGAGAAAGTTTCTTTGTCAGAGAAGAAGCCTTCAGAAAAATCAGTGGGAAGGAGCATGTATAACTAATACCTACAGCATGTTAGTCCATTGAATCAGTTTGCAATGTTCAGGCATACTCTGCATCTGTGGGTGAATAAATTTCAAATTAATACTCCATTTTGTTAAGTCCTCATCTATGTTTTTAAATCACATGTGGTAATAAGATTTTCCACATGGCTGCATTCTTCTCTTAATCAACTCTGACTTTTGCTAGCATATTCTGTTTTCCCTCATGTGCCTAAAAACTTCAGAAGCCCGATGTGAATTACATTTTTAAGTAGTATCCCATACCATAAAGATTTCAAACTTCAAAGAAGGTGGTGGAGAAAAGCCACATCGTACTGGATTAAGCATTCATGTTATCGAACAATTTAGCTGCATCTTCCATGTGTGGCTTTGAAGGATGTAAGACTGATACAGGAATTGATATTTTTATTTAATGAAAATGCTTGCTCTGAAGCAAAATATTTGGTAGTATTCAGACTATTATCTTTGAACAGTCATAATTTCTTGGGTTTGTTTGTTTGTTTCAAAGTATTTAAATACAACTGCTCTGGTAGAATTTTTAACAACTATGTAACTTTAGATTAGTATACATACAGAGAGAAAAATAATTCTTATTTCCCTCCCTTCTGCCAGAAGATAGTTCAATTTTTCTAACATGTTAGTTGCTACTGGAATGAGAAAATAACAGACAAAATGAGATTTTCTCCATGGAAATTAACAGATGTTATTCTTAAAAGTATTATGAAATTTTGCATTTCTTATTGAAAAAGAAAATTACTGGGAAAATTGATTAAAACAAATAAGAGATGTTGCCACAGACTTCTAAAATAAAACAAATCAGTGGAAAATCACATTAAAATTCCAGTTAGAGACTGCCTAGGGGAAGAGAGAAATTCCAAGAAATGTTTGAGAGATCACAGTCTTCACCCTGCACAGCATCTGAGAAAGGCACAGTGCTCAAATTGTGTGATTTACAAGCTCACTATGGGGAACAAACAGAGCTATAATGGAAGATGACTTACTAATAATATTTAATTGAGGTTCAGTCAACAGACAGTAACTCTTTTCTGTGAATACAGGCAACAAGTTGAACCAGAATGAATGGAGATTCATCATCAAAAAAATACTTCCCCTTTCACTATGACAAATAAAAACATCCCAAAACACTGCAGACAGCTATTTTCTTCAGATTTGCTTATTTTATTTGTCTTTTGTATCTTGTTACCTTCAAGTGCTTTGGAAGAGCATTTTCCCTTCCTGCTGCTTTTGCATTCCTGGAATATTTCCAATAAAAGTTTTCTCTCCTACTCTTATGCTAATTAATACATGGCAGAGTACTATATTGTGCAGTGTATATGCATATTACCACTACTGCCATTTTGCTGCTTCTCTCAGTAATTAACATGAGAGGATGAAAGGAGACATTTTTTGCTAATGAGTGCTCACACAGCATTTTGAACATGTAAGGCCCTATAGAAAGATGAAGTGCAAAGTTTCCGGTTCTTTCCCTCAAGCTTTAAGTCCATGTTTGGCTGGCTTCATCTTTTCTCCTGTGGCTAATACCTTTCATTTACATATTGAATTTCAGTGATGTTGAATGATAAAATTAAAAGACGGAGAATATGGAAAGATTACAATTCATGTTCAAAGGATACACCTATATGAAAAAGCAACGATGGGGCTGATTTGCTATTACACATTTCCAGTTTATACTAAAATAGCTTGTGAGGGGAGCAACAGTGGTGATCCAATCCTAGTTATAGGTAGAATAAATAAAAAAACACAAGTCTTTTAAATATAATAAATAAAATCACCTGTATTTTAAGTAGAAAAAAGTAAAGATTTTGCGTTTTTTAAATAAGTTTAAAAATTCAAAAGCAATTAGGATTTGCTGCTCAGCTGAAGATATCATATGTTCCAGAGAGTGCTGAGCACTTTCCTGATGTAAAAATATGCTCTTTTTTTTTTTTTTTTTCCTCAATTTGGACACCCAAAAGTAGCTGTACATTTTTTTTCTTAATTTCCTTCTTTCCTGCAGTTTACAGTAGTTGTCTTAGAGGGTCTTGTTTCTTTGTTAAGTTCGTCCTCACTTTTTTTTTCTGCAGAACTGATAATTTAGGCTCTGTATATAGTTTCTTTTCCAAAACAATAAAAGAATGATGGATGTTAAAACATAGGCACAGTTCCTTAAAATGTAATAGTTGTGGCACAATAAAAGGAAAGTTGGATCTATGATAGGACAGAAATTTAAACAAGCAATTTTCTGAGAAGAAAATGTCACAGAGACTGTTTTTCAAGAAAATGTAGTTAAGTAAATCAGTTCAGTTTCTTTTGTTTTCATATATTTTTATTGCAAAATATTAAATTTTAGCATTTCAGCAGTATGCATCTATGAAAAAAAAAATAAAAACAGATTAAAGAAATTCTTATTCCACATTCCAACACTGTGATTTAGGAGAAAATATTTATTCAGAAGTGGATTTTGGTACAGTACTGTCTACTTCCTTATAGTTATATTTGCCAATGTGATAGGGCACAACATTTAAAGTACTCATAAATTATGATAGCAATAATTATACATGTCAGCCTACATTGTCTAGGTTCAGAGTTCTTGTGAACTCAAAACACTCAAAATGCCTATTTTTTGCTATTGTTTCACTAACTTCTGTGAATGCTTGTATTCTCAGCAGTGTTCCACATAATGTTAGCATTATGCCAAATTTATTGGCATCCTGACTTTCCAAATACAGTTTTCCATTCCTGAAATAATGAAAAAAACATTATTTTTAACCCTATAGCACATTTAGGTAATTTCTCAGTCTCACAGAATTCCACTCTACAGCTCCTCTGAACACTCATCACAAGTAACCTCTTATAATATCCAGATCAATCGGGATGCTTTAACTGCAGAATATCTCAATCATTTTTAATGCAAGAAAATGAAAACTGAATACAATATACCACATGAGGTTTTAGTAGTCTTTTGTAAGAGGAGAAAGGAGAATTGACACTGACTTCAGTTTATGCAATGTATAGCTGAATAGTTTCAGTTATTTTCTCTGGTTTGGATAATTTGGGGAAAATATCATAGATCGTACATCCGTAGAAGACATTCTGCTGATCTGTAGTATTCTACTGATCTGCTTACGTTTGAGATAGTATGTATTTTCTTTTCTTTTTTTACCTTTTATTATGGAAGACTTATAGTTTCTTCTCTATCTGCATTTTCTTCCAGTGTCTCTGACAGCTTCAGCATAACCCATGGCTTAAGGAAGAATTACATGCCATTCTAAAGCTTCTTTGTTTCTTTCTTGGATATGCCCTTCAGGTTTTGTTGATAACCTTCTGGCTGCATGATGTCCTGGCTACATAATTCCTCCTCAGGTATGTTTCAAAGGCTGACATCTTTTGTTCTGTGGTTCTCATAGAGTTTTTAAATAGTTTTCTAAAGCTTTTTCGCTCAATCCTACATTATCTTTACATTAAGATTCACTTCACTGCTTCTAATATACTAGTAATTTTTGCCTCCATTTCTACAATTTATCTTTATCATCTGTATGCTTTGTTTTAATATTTTTATTTAGTATCTTCATATGTATTAGTGATTACCAGTAGCTGATCTAGCAGAAACCTGGTTTAACATATTGGCTTCATTATTACTGCTGCGTCAAGAATAGGTAAGCAAGATAGGGGGAATTTTCTACAAGCCTAATAGCTCCCAGATTGCTTGATAGAATGGATGTGATGTTTTGAACCTGAAGAATCATCATGAGCTTGTGGGAAAACCACATTAAGCAGAAAAGTAAGTTTTATTTGTTAAGTACAAACCTTCCTAAACAGGAAAAATGTAGAAATGGAAAAAAAAAAACCAAACAAACAATCCAACAAATCAACCTTAACCTTGAAAGATCATTTATGTCCTCTCTTTGAGATAATTCAAGTACAGCTAGGCAGTCCCTGACAGAAGCTTGTATGACTTCTTTTAGAGCTTGAAATTATACTGTTTCTGCAGCCTACTAAATAACCTGTTCTGACTTTTAACTATCTTTGTCGTTAGAAGCGTGTTTTCCTGATCTACCCAAATTTTCTTTGCTGTAAATTAAGCTGAATATTTAATGTACTGCACTCAGGGGACATAAAGAACAATTGATCGTGCTCATTAATAGCAACCTTTTATACTGGAAAATTCAGTTTCAGCCTTTTCTAATCAGAGGCAAATTCCTTTAATCTGTCTTCACATTCAAATTTTCTAATTTTTTTTGGTGATTTTGATGGTGTCATTTTGATTCTAAATTTTTCCTAAGTGACATTGTGAAATCAATGTATAATGCCCAGCAGAGACCTTTCCATTGCCACTAGTGCTCATTAGTTACCTCTTAGTGCAATCGTGCTCTCCTTGGCTTGTCTACCTAGTAAGTACTGTCCGTTTGGTATTATCATTAGCGCCAGGACTTTACAACTGATGACCATGGCAAAACGCAGAGATCATTTTGAACTCTGTGACTGTCTTCCAAAGGGCTAGAGTCCCTTTCCTGACCAATGTCATTTTACCGTCTTCTTATCACTTTATTTGACTCTCCTAGTTATTAATGAAAATCCTGAGCACTAATAAAGTAGTGAAGTACTGAAGTAATTTCTGATGTAGATCTCTTTCCTATATTATGAATACCTGCCTAGGTTCCCACTCCATTAAGCAGTTAGAATAAGTCCGGATCACCAAGGTAGCCTAGGGCACCCTCCTGATGAGAGTTTTGGGCTTGTTTTTAAAAAGTTTGTCTCATCATTATGCTCTTCTTGAATAAGATGCCGATTTTTTTGGCAGATAGCTTCGACCTAGGCAATGTCTTTTATCACAGTTTCTGACATACCAAACAACCCTATGAAAGTAAAACAGAAGCTGGCTTTCGAATGATAGTACATAAAATGTATTTTAATATCAGATCATGGCTAGAGATAATATTTAAAGATGTTCCTTTTGTCAGGTCAGCTCCAGGCAGTTTACAAACACATTCTAAGAGGTACCTTGTTCTGGATAAACATTTTTTTATGGCTGCATTTAAATTAGTCACCTGGGTCAAACCCTTTTACAACAATAAGCATAGTTGCTGACTGTACAGGTAATAACTGATTTACATGTCTTGGGGATACACTGATTTAAATGTTACTTGGCAAACCTAAAGAAAGGTAGAAAGTACAACAATGTAGACCATAAAAACATATAATCCAAATTTCTAGAGATCCATTCACTGCCACTGAAAAAAGGGATGCGATATATGATCAGATTAGAGAAGGTACATTTTTGCAGACGCTCTGTGGGAGCATAAATAACCACGCAAAAATGCAGACTAATGCTGAATCAGCATACCCATGGTTAGCAACCAAACATGGAAGAAAGGCTAGGACATGATGCACTCTGGTGCATTATTCAGATTATATTTAAATCTGTTTATTTGTCACAACTTATGAAGGCTGCTGACTGGTCTGGTGCCTGGCTGAGCTCAGCACATAGCTGACAAGGAGTTAATTGAAACTAAATCCAAGTAAGAAAGAGGTTATGCCTGCAGGCAGAAGAAAAACCCTGGGGAGCTTTCCATCATATTCGCTTCTTCATTTGAAGACATGTCGCACAAATCATTGAAACAGACTTTGGTTTCTAGACTCCCCTCTGAACCTGGACTTATAAATAGCAACCTATACACGAACACAAGGACTAAGAGACTTCTCACTTTTTGTTTGGTGATTGAATGACCTTAATCATGTATACCTTCCTTATATCATGAATTAATTATCATGATGAAGCTTACTGAAGCCTGAACACTGTAAGTACCTATACCCCCTGCTCTGCTCTTGGCACTAGCTCCTTATAGAGAGAACACTGAGTCACATTTAATGTTTCATCTGGTGTTTTCCAGTCTGTGACTGAGCAGGCCCAGGGTTACTCTAACCTTCAGAATTCAACTACCTAACTCCATGAGAAAGGAGGTGAGTCATCATATTTTTTGAGATTAAAATAAAATAATGGAATTCACTGCCTGGAGAAACTGAGAAAGACCATAAGATTCACCACTTTTTAGTTCAAATGTACAGCCCAGTATTTTGAGGTTTCCCATGATAAAACAAGTTGAAGCTGTATCAATATTTAAGTAAAATAGACTTAAAAATATCAGATTTTATATAAGTTAATTTTATACAGGTAAATAGTGGATTTTTTTTTCTTTCTGGAAAATGACAATGATCACTACTGGTGGCATAAGTTAGGTTTGTGGTAAAAATTTTCAGGAAGACATAAGAATAATGAAAGAGAAAACAAGACCAGTTCAGGTTCACTCCAAACTTTGTTTCTTGATCATCAACTCATTTAAAAGCTGATGGTTTATGGCAATATTTTTTCCCCAGGAATTTCTAGCAAAAGCAAAAGTTTGGGTCCACATGATTAAGTTTTAATGCTGTAGACTCCATGCCAGAAATACGGAGCTGATCTGTCTTTCCACTTCTAACCAATTATCTTATTAGAATGAGATATTGGAGACCCAGTACAAAGGTTATATTTCTGTCTTGTCTCTGAAGCCTTCTTCCTTACAGCAGCTACCCATTGGGCTGTAAGAGATACTGAGTTGTTTGCATAGCTTATGTCGAGACTGATTTACTTCATATAAAATTGTTTATAGACTACTATTAAAAGAAATCATTGAGGCAGTGAGAAAAATTGGTCAAAGCACCTCTTTTGAATTAGGTAAGTGGAGAAGATGAGACGAGATTGCTCAATAAGATTTCCTACGGGTACTTGTAATTTCACTTCTATATGGATGAAAAATAGTATTTTGGAACTACCAGAATGAACTATTTAAATATTCCACTTTTTATTCTTTTATGTTTTAGTTATTCAAAACTATTGCTTGAATTCCTCATAACCAGCAGAGAGGTTTGGTTTGGTTTGGGTTGGTTTGGGTTGGTTTGGGTTTTTTAACCAGTTTTCCTGTATAAGCTCTGTCAACAAATAATTTGCTAATCACTACAGTCAAGGGGATTCTGATTCAGTTCTTGTGCCTCTTCAGAGAGATATTCAGTACTTCTGAGGTGAGGACTTCCAAAATGGTACCCCAACCACTGTTTTCTACTGTGGAACAGATAAGTTAGCACCCCTAGTATTATGATGTCAAGATCAAAAAAGACAGGGAGGTTTTGCTTCACTTATTTTCCAGCCATTTTTTTCTTCTGAAAAAATGAAGATCATAATGAATAAATAGCCAGTTTTACTTGAAAAGCATTGTCCAGACCATTATGTATGTTGATTTAGAGGATCCAATAACCTAAAATAGCTATAGGTAGATTTCAGTTTTATTTATTGTCTGTCTGCCCCCAAAGCAGAGTTATTAAGGAAGGAATACCTCACAAGACCATCCACATACATTCTCACATATCACATAAGGCCATAAGGGAATGAGGGGAGAGCTTGTGGTCATTTTTTCACCAGCATCTTTTCAGAAACCTGAGGAAGTTAATGGACAAGGGAAGAAAAGTGAATTTCTCAAGTGGAAAGGAAGCTTAACATAAAAGGGGGCAAAAAGAAATGCTTTTAACTTTATCCTCACTGGAATCTCTAGAATTCATAGAAACACTTGTGAGTAAAACCCTGCTCTTACCCTCAGAAACAGAAGCAAGCTGTGGGAAGCATGCCCAGGACATGAAGGCCCCAGTGCGCACTTCAACCATAAATAGTCAATTAATATTCTTGGCAGCAATGTGGTGGTTGTTCCCTCTTGTTAGCCTTTTAAACCAGTCTTTAGGCAGAAAAAAAAAAAAAAAAAAAAAAAAAAAAAAGAAAGGAAAAAAAAAAAAAGAAAGAAGCCTGAGCCATTGCTAGAGACCAAAATTCCAGTTTTTCAGGGAAGGAGAATGCCCTGGTATGGGAAAGGCAGTGAATACCATCAGGAAGCAGAGTTTTGTTAAAGCAGTTTGTATATAGTAGTTAGTGTTGTAAAGGTTAACCATCTCCCCTTTAACTTCTTTCTCTAGATATTGCAAGAGTCAGTGTCCAGGTCACCTGTTTCTATCTCAGTCTTGCTGAATCAGTGACCCACAAACTTAACACCTCCTCCAGGGTAAAAAATGCATGAGCTTGTTCTTTAATGCATATCCTTAGGGTACATGCTTATTTTAAGGCTCTCCGCTGCCTATTAACATTAGCAAAGATTGCTATAGCTTTCACCGCAAAAAAAAAAAAAAAAAGAATTGGACTAGAGTTGAGTGTAATGAAGGCTTTATTATCCTGACACAGCAAAATATCCTTTTTGCTATTTTGCTTTAAAGAGTATAATCATGTGCAAGTGAAAGCATAAGATAATTAGTGCAGATTTAATAATGTTTTAATTTATTGAGAAAGTAAAATCTGACTGGATGCTCTGGGAATACCCACAATGCACCCTGAGTTTGAAAGGTTTGGGGCAGTTCTTGTGTTGGAATAGCTTACATTGATTTAATAATGCCAAGAATCCCAATCATTCTGTGATATTTTTTTTTTCTTTTAACTCACAATCCATTTTATGAATTGCCCTGTTTTAATTTCTTTAATATCCTACATGAGTGTATGGTACTAGGAAGCATGCCAAATAACTTTCAAGTCCATTTTAGATGTTCTCCCTTGGAACTTACGATTTTCTGACGTTATCAGTCCATTTAGTGAGTCTACTCTTCCATTCACCAAATCATTCTTTTGAGTCATCATGATATGATAACTGCAGTGAACAATCATTAAAGAATTCTGTGCAATACTTGAAGATGACTGTGTGTCTTTAGAAACTTGTATGTCCCCGGGTCCTGTCGTTTTCAGGAGAGACTGCTGCTGTTTCAAAGTCACTGATTTGTACTTTCTGCCTGACTTAATTCGTATGGAGACACTCACACACACAATAAAACTTTTTCTGAAGACAAAACAGGGAAACAAAGCTTATGTCCAAATACCTTAAAATCCAAGTAGCTCACAAAGCTCATTTCCTTTTGACACAAAGAAAGGCGTGATGCTAACTCAACTGAAGTATAAGATTTATTGATGCTATTTTCTGCCAGCTCCAGGTAAATAGTACTGATCTACTTTTGAACTTAGACTTTGTCCTGTTTATATTTGTTCACATTAAAGATCACAACTGGCTTACAGATAGACTCTTTGGTTGCCAGAATTTAATAACTGAGAGTGCTATTAAACAAAGCATTAATAACTGAACTGTGCCTGGTCAACTTTGTCACTCCTCCTCTCCCTCTTCTCATATTTTCTGTGTCTTTAAACTAATGTATTTTCATCCAATTCTGACACAATGTGTTTTTCAATTTGTTTTCAATGTTGCAAATAATTTTAAAAGAGGAATTCATTGATCATATTATAAACTGAAAACGGGATACAGAACCATGAATCAACGGTGCTTAATCAGATGAGATAAAATTATCAGGTATTTAATAAATTGAGAGCTTTCTACTGTGTAATTTAACCAGTTCTCAGTTGAAAAAACCTAGGTTCCTAAAGGAGTTTTAAATATCCAGGATTGGATGGAGGACATCTGGCAAGTTAACACTATTTTAAGACTTGCTTGGAGGGTGACATTTTTTTCTGATCCAAACATCTTCTGGAAACTTATACATCCCATGACTTTATTAGTATATAACATTTCCTAAAATGTTTCCTGCTCAATATGATGTATCTATTGATTGACCAGCTGTTGCTGAATTTCATCAAAGAGTGATGTACTAAAATGCAAGGTTTAATTCAAAAGAAAAATTTTAGTAACTTGCAAGTTTCTGCCACATCTGGATTCTTCATTGCATATGTCAGAACGAAGAGCCAGAATAGAGTAGAAAAGATGTATGATCATAATTTCTTTTACAAAGGACAAACCTATCTTTTAAACAAACAAAACCCCTAAAACTGCAGATCTGTCAGAAAATAAGGTTCATTACTTTCTCTATTGCCTGTAAAATGCCAGGAGAGTTTCAAACAAATAGCAATAAATGTGAAAAAGTGCCACTCTTTTCTCTTCACTTAACTGGAGTGCCACAATAGCCAGCAGTATGTTTTAGCATTAGATACACAAGTTTTATAAACGAGTAGAGGGGGAGTACCTTTGAACCAAAAGACCTGTAGACCTACCTTAATTGCAAAAACAAGTAGAATGATAGAAACTTTTAAAACATTTCAAATAAGTAGCTATTCCATTTGTCAGGCAGAGTGCAGTTTATGACCAGTGGAGGTCACAGAGCCTATTTCTGAATGACATTTTGGAGCATGTTGTAACAAAGGTCTCAGGCATCAGGAACTTCAATGGACATAGTGATTTTCTGTGCTCCCAGATGAAGCTCACAAATCCACTGAAATACATATCTGAAGAAAACAAGAAATCTGAGGGAAATAATGTTGTAGGTCTAGCTCCTTGAAGGAATTTTGGCTTTGCGATGCCCAGTTCCTCAGTGTCTTGTTGCCACAAGCTACATCCTTTAGCCAAGATTTTTCAGATGGCAACTGCCTTAGGCAAGCCAGGGTTGAACTGCAGGGAAAGAACAGGTCTGTCAGTCTTCTAGCTCTGGTATGGCAGGAATCCTCCCTTGTTTTCATAATTGCAGTGGAAAATTGTTGGTTTAGATATATAACATTTCTGGGGTAACACAATCAGATGTTTGGCAGTGCTTTAGGAAGATTCTATCTTTGGGTGTATTTGATACCTGCTATTGATTCAGGCCACTGGCAACAGTGATTTGGAGGGTTGTCTAAGCTTCAGGTTGAGCTGAGCTCTAAGCAGCTTACTGACTGGAAGGCAGTACTGGCTTTGCATATGTCTGGCAACAGAAACATGACTTTAAGCAGAAGTAGGTGGCACTGATTATAGGGATCGTAGTAGAAACTTGATATTTACATGAGCATATATCTGGTTATGTCTGAGATTTTATCCCCGGGGAATACTTTTTCTAACTTGGTGCTTTTTGACACTTTGAGTGACTGGAGTGAGATTGATGCAGAGTTTGTGAGACTGTTGCCTTATTCAGTGAGTACGTAGGCTCAATTAATTTACTCAGGGGACAACAAAATATTTTATAGAGGAATTTGCTGCTTGTTTAACAGCCAGTTCTTCTGCCTTTATTGCAAAGGATGCACCTTCACAAAATACATACTTAACAGACCAAAATGGTCAAAACAATTTAGTTTGCAAAAAGAATCCTTCTAATGCCATGAAGAGGAGAGGAGAGGAGAGGAGAGGAGAGGA